>NW_026526846.1:0-169992 GCF_024362965.1 Panthera pardus
TCTGTCTTTAGATTTACAGTCTAATGCTTACTCAGCCATTTTACCTATGTTCATAAACCGCTGACTATTTTCAACCAATCACAAAGATATTGGAACTCTTTACCTTCTATTTGGCGCTGGGCCGGTATGGTAGGGACCCGCTCTCAGTCTCTTCATCCGAGCCGAACTGGGTCAACCTGGCACGCTACTAGGGGACGACCAAATTTATAATGTAGTCGTCACCGCCCCATGCCTTTGTAATAATCTTCTTTATAGTAATGCCTATTATGATTGGAGGAAGATTCGGAAACTGATTGGTTCCACTAATAATTGGAGCCCCCGATATAGCATTCCCTCGAATGAATAATATGAGCTTCTGACTCCTTCCCCCGTCTTTTCCTACTTTTGCTCGCATCATCGAGCGTAGAGGCTGGAGCAGGGGACTGGATGGACAGTACACCCACCTCTAGCCGGCAACCTAGCTCATGCAGGAGCATCCGTAGATCTAACTATTTTTTCACTACACCTAGCAGGTGTCCCCTCAATCTTAGGTGCTATTAATTTTATTACTACTATTATTAATATAAAACCCCCTGCTCTATCCCAATATCAAACACCCCTATTTGTCTGATCGGTTTTAATCACTGCTGTATTGCTACTTCTATCACTACCAGTTTTAGCAGCAGGCATCACTATACTACTGACAGATCGAAATCTGAACACCACATTTTTTGACCCCGCCGGAGGAGGGGATCCTATCTTATATCAACACCTATTCTGATTTTTCGGTCACCCAGAAGTCTACATTTTAATTTTACCCGGGTTTGGAATAATTTCACATATTGTTACCTACTACTCAGGTAAAAAAGAACCTTTTGGCTACATGGGAATAGTCTGAGCTATAACATCAATTGGCTTTCTGGGCTTTATCGTATGAGCCCATCCCATGTTTACTGTGGGGATAGATGTGGACACACGAGCATACTTTACATCAGCTACTATAATTATTGCTATTCCCACTGGGGTAAAAGTATTTAGCTGACTGGCCACTCTTCATGGAGGTAGTATCAAATGGTCCCCTGCTATGCTATGAGCTCTGGGATTCGTTTTCCTATTCACGTAGGAGGCTTAACAGGAATTGTACTAGCAAATTCCTCATTAGATATTGTTCTTCACGACACATACTACGTAGTAGCCCACTTCCACTATGTCTTGTCAATAGGAGCAGTATTTGCTCTCATAGGAGGCTTCGTCCATTGATTTCCCCCTATTCTCAGGGTATACTCTCGATAATACTTGGGCAAAAATTCATTTTACGATTATGTTCGTAGGTGTCAATATAACGTTTTTCCCTCAGCATTTTCTAGGCCTGTCCGAATGCCTCGACGTTATTCTGACTACCCAGACGCATATACAACTTGAAACACAATCTCCTCAATAGGCTCTTTTATTTCACTAACAGCAGTAATATTAATAGTTTGTATAGTGTGAGAAGCTTTTGCATCAAAGCGAGAAGTGGCCATAGTGGAACTAACCACAACTAATCTTGAATGGCTGCATGGATGTCCCCCTCCATATCACACATTTGAAGAGCCAACCTGTGTGCTGTTAAAATAAGAAAGGAAGGAATCGAACCTCCTTAGACTGGTTTCAAGCCAATACCATAACCATTATGTCTTTCTCAATCAAGAAGTATTAGTAAAACAATTACATAACTCTGTCAAGGTTAAATTATAGGTTTAAGCCCTATGTACTTCCATGGCATAACCCCTTCCAACTAGGTTTTCAAGATGCTACATCCCCCGTCATAGAAGAGCTCCTACACTTCCATGATCACACACTAATAACTGTATTCCTAATTAGCTCCCTAGTCCTTTATATCATCTCACTAATACTAACAACCAAACTCACGCACACAAGCACAATGGATGCCCAAGAAGTAGAAACCATCTGAACCATTTTACCAGCTATCATCTTAATTCTCATTGCCCTACCCTCCTTACGAATTCTCTATATAATAGACGAGATTAATAGCCCCTCTCTTACTGTAAAGACCATGGGACATCAATGGTATTGAAGCTATGAATACACTGACTCTGAAGACCTAAGCTTTGACTCCTGTATAATTCCCACTCAAGAGCCAAAGCCCGGAGAACTCCGACTATTAGAAGTTGATAACCGAGTAGCACTACCAATAGAAGTGACCATTCGCGTGTTAATCTCATCAGAAGACGTACTACACTCATGAGCCGTCCCATCCCTGGGCCTAAAAACTGATGCTATTCCAGCCGACTAAACCAAACAACCCTAATGGTACACGACCTGGACTCTATTATGGTCAGTGCTCAGAGATCTGCGGCTCAAACCACAGTTTTATGCCCATTGTTCTTGAACTAGTCCCCATTAGCATATTTTGAAAAATGATCTGCGTCTATACTGTAAATTCATTAAGAAGCTAAACTAGCGTTAACCTTTTAAGTTAAAAACTGGGAGTTTAAACCTCCCCTTAATGACATGCCACAGTTAGATACATCAACCTGATTCATCACTATTATTTCAAGAATTATAACACTATTTATTATATTTCAACTAAAAATCTCAAAACACCTGTATCCTTCAAGCCCGGAACCCAAATCTACAGCTGCACTAAAACAGCCTAACCCTTGAGAAAAAAAAAAAAAATGAACGAAAATCTATTCACCTCTTTCACTACCCCAACAATAATAGGATTGCCTGTTGTCGTATTAATTATGATGTTCCCCAGCATTCTATTCCCCTCACCTAACCGACTAATTAATAACCGTTTAGTCTCACTTCAACAGTGATTAGTACAACTAACTTCAAAACAAATACTAGGCATTCACAATCACAAAGGACAAACTTGGGCCCTAATACTCATAGCTCTCATTTTATTTATTGGATCAACAAACCTGTTAGGTCTACTGCCGCACTCATTTACTCCAACTACCCAATTATCAATAAACTTAGGAATAGCTATTCCCCTATGAGCCGGTACCCCGTAATCACCCAGGGTTTCGCCACAAAACTAAAGCGTCCCTGGCCCACTTTTCTACCACAAGGAACACCAATCCCCCTGATCCCTATGCTTGTAATTATTGAAACCATTAGCCTTTTTATCCAGCCCGTGGCTCTGGCCGTACGACTTACAGCTAACATTACTGCAGGCCACCTATTCATACACTTAATTGGAGGAGCTGCTCTGGCCCTAACAAACATTAGTACCTCTGTTGCTTTAATTACCTTTATTATCCTCATCCTACTGACAATCCTTGAATTTGCTGTGGCTCTAATCCAAGCCTACGTCTTTACCCTACTTGTAAGCCTGTATCTACATGACAATACTTAATGACCCATCAAACCCACGCATACCATATGGTTAACCCCAGTCCATGGCCACTTACGGGAGCCCTTTCAGCCCTACTGATAACTTCAGGTCTGGCCATATGATTTCACTACAACTCAATACTATTATTGACCCTAGGTATAACCACTAACCTACTGACTATATATCAATGGTGACGAGACATTATTCGGGAAAGCACATTCCAAGGTCACCACACACCCATCGTTCAAAAAGGTCTCCGTTATGGAATAATTCTCTTTATCACCTCAGAAGTATTCTTCTTCGCAGGCTTTGTCTGGGCCTTCTACCACTCAAGTCTAGCCCCAACTCCTGAATTGGGAGGATGCTGACCACCAACAGGTATTATTCCCCTAAACCCCCTAGAAGTCCCACTACTCAATACCTCCGTACTTCTAGCTTCCGGAGTGTCAGTCACCTGAGCTCACCACAGTTTAATAGAAGGGAATCGAAAACACATACTCCAAGCACTATTTATTACAATCTCCCTAGGAGTCTACTTCACCCTCCTCCAAGCCTCCGAATACTATGAAACATCATTCACAATCTCAGACGGAGTCTACGGATCCACCTTCTTCATGGCTACAGGATTCCACGGACTACACGTAATTATCGGCTCTACCTTCCTAATTGTATGCTTCTTGCGCCAACTAAAAGATCACTTCACATCGAGCCACCACTTTGGATTTGAAGCCGCTGCTTGAGATTGACATTTCGTAGACGTGGTTTGACTATTCCTATACGTTTCTATTTATTGATGAGGATCCTATTCCTTTAGTATTAACAAGTACAGTTGACTTCCAATCAACCAGTTTCGGTATAATCCGAAAGGGAATAATAAACGTAATACTCGCCCTGCTCACCAATACACTTCTACCCACACTACTTGCACTCATCGCATTCTGACTACCCCAACTAAATATCTATGCAGAAAAAGCAAGTCCTTATGAATGTGGATTTGACCCCATAGGATCCGCCCGCCTGCCTTTCTCTATAAAATTTTTCTTAGTAGCGATTACATTCTTGCTATTTGACCTAGAAATTGCACTACTACTCCCTCTTCCTTGGGCCTCACAAACAAACAAATTATCAACCATACTTACCATAGCTCTTCTACTAATCTCTCTATTAGCCGCAAGCCTAGCCTACGAATGAACCCAAAAAGGACTAGAGTGAACTGAATATGATAATTAGTTTAAACTAAAACAAATGATTTCGACTCATTAGATTGTAGCTTGCCCTATAATTATCAGATGTCCATAGTCTATATTAATATCTTCCTGGCTTTCCTCATGTCACTTATAGGACTACTGATGTACCAGATCCCACCTAATATCTTCCCTCCTATGTCTAGAAGGCATAATACTATCCCTATTTATCATGATAACCGTGGCAATTCTAAATAATCACTTCACACTAGCTAGCATGACTCCTATCATCCTGCTCGTATTTGCAGCCTGCGAGGCGGCACTGGGCTTATCCCTACTAGTAATGGTATCAAACACATATGGCACCGACTATGTACAAAACTTAAGCCTCCTACAATGCTAAAAATTATTGTCCCTACTGCCATACTCATACCGATAACATGACTATCAAAACCCAACATAATCTGAATTAACTCAACTACCTATAGCCTCTGATCAGCCTTATTAGCCTCTCCTATTTAAATCAACTAGGCGACAACAGCCTAAATCTCTCATTACTATTTTTCTCAGACTCACTCTCTGCACCTCTACTAGTATTAACAACATGACTCCTACCACTGATGCTCATGGCTAGTCAATCACACCTGTCAAAAGAGACCTTAGCCCGAAAAAAAACTATACATCACAATACTTATTATCTTACAACTTCTCTTAATTATAACATTCACCGCCACAGAACTAATTATATTCTACATTCTATTTGAAGCCACATTAATCCCCACCCTCATTATTATCACTCGATGGGGTAATCAAACGGAGCGACTAAACGCTGGCCTATACTTTCTATTCTACACCTTGGTAGGCTCGCTACCCCTCCTAGTCGCACTACTATACATCCAAAACACAACAGGGACTTTAAATTTCCTAATCATTCAATCATTCAACCACCTTCCTATGAATCCGAGCATCTTACCCACGATTCCGATATGACCAATTAATACACCTCTTATGAAATAGCTTTCTACCCCTTCCCCTAGCCCTATGTATATGACACGTCTCCCTACCCATCAGTACAGCAAGCATTCCACCTCAAACATAAGAAATATGTCTGACAAAAGAGTTACTTTGATAGAGTAAAACTTAGAGGTTTATTTCTAGAATTATAGGAATCGAACCTAATCCTAAGAATCCAAAAATCTTCGTGCTACCAATATTACACCACATTCTAAAGTAAGGTCAGCTAAATAAGCTATCGGGCCCATACCCCGAAAATGTTGGTTTATACCCTTCCCATACTAATCAAACCCCCTATTTTTATTATCATTATATCAACCGTTATTTCAGGAACTATAATCGTAATAACAGCCTCCCATTGACTTATAGTCTGAATCGGCCTCGAAATAAACCTATTAGCCATTATTCCCATCCTCATAAAAAAATATAATCCACGAGCCATAGAAGCAGCCACAAAATATTTCCTGACACAAGCAACTGCTTCAGTACTCCTAATAATAGGAATCATCATCAACCTACTGCATTCAGGACAATGAACTGTATCAAAAGATCTCAACCCCATAGCATCTATCATAATAACAACCGCCTTAGCAATAAAACTAGGACTAGCCCCATTCCACTTCTGAGTGCCCGAAGTTACACAAGGAATCTCCATATCCTCAGGCCTAATCCTACTCACATGACAAAAAATTGCTCCACTATCAATCCTATACCAAATCTCACCCACCATCAATCCCAACCTACTCCTAACAATAGCCATCATATCAGTTATAGTCGGAGGCTGAGGAGGACTTAACCAAACCCAACTACGAAAAATTATAGCATATTCCTCAATTGCCCACATAGGCTGAATAGCAGCCATCATAATATATAGCCCCACAATAATAATTTTAAACCTGACCATCTACATCATCATAACACTAACCACCTTCATATTATTCATACACAACTCCACCACCACAACATCATCCCTATCACAAACATGAAACAAAACACCCCTAATCACCTCATTTATCCTAGTACTAATAATGTCTCTAGGCGGCCTTCCTCCACTCTCCGGCTTCATCCCAAAATGAATAATCATTCAGGGACTAACTAAAAACGAAATAATTATAATACCCACACTACTAGCTATAACAGCACTACTTAACCTGTACTTCTACATACGACTAACGTATACCACTGCACTGACTGTATTCCCCTCAAACAACTGTATAAAAATAAAATGACGATTCGAGTGCACAGAGAAAACAATCCTTTTACCCTCCCCCCCCCTTAATTGTAATATCCACCATGCTACTTACCACTCGCACCAATACTATCCATCCTAGATTAGAAGTTTAGGTTAAATTAGACCAAGAGCCTTCAAAGCTCTAAGTAAGCCCTAACAGACTTAACTTCTGCATACCAATTAATCCTAAGGACTGCAAGAATCTATCTTACATCAATTGATTGCAAATCAAACACTTTAATTAAGCTAAGCCCTTACTAGATTGGTGGGCCCCAACCCCACGAAATTTTAGTTAACAGCTAAATACCCTAGTCCACTGGCTTCAATCTACTTCTCCCGCCGTCTAGAAAAAAAAGGCGGGAGAAGCCCCGGCAGCGTCAAGCTGCTTCTTTGAATTTGCAGTTCAATATGACATTCACTGCAGGACTTGGTAAAAAGAGGACTGAACCTCTGTCTTTAGATTTACAGTCTAATGCTTACTCAGCCATTTTACCTATGTTCATAAACCGCTGACTATTTTCAACCAATCACAAAGATATTGGAACTCTTTACCTTCTATTTGGCGCCTGGGCCGGTATGGTAGGGACCGCTCTCAGTCTCTTCATCCGAGCCGAACTGGGTCAACCTGGCACGCTACTAGGGGACGACCAAATTTATAATGTAGTCGTCACCGCCCATGCCTTTGTAATAATCTTCTTTATAGTAATGCCTATTATGATTGGAGGAAGATTCGGAAACTGATTGGTTCCACTAATAATTGGAGCCCCCGATATAGCATTCCCTCGAATGAATAATATGAGCTTCTGACTCCTTCCCCCGTCTTTCCTACTTTTGCTCGCATCATCGAGCGTAGAGGCTGGAGCAGGGACTGGATGGACAGTACACCCACCTCTAGCCGGCAACCTAGCTCATGCAGGAGCATCCGTAGATCTAACTATTTTTTCACTACACCTAGCAGGTGTCCCCTCAATCTTAGGTGCTATTAATTTTATTACTACTATTATTAATATAAAACCCCCTGCTCTATCCCAATATCAAACACCCCTATTTGTCTGATCGGTTTTAATCACTGCTGTATTGCTACTTCTATCACTACCAGTTTTAGCAGCAGGCATCACTATACTACTGACAGATCGAAATCTGAACACCACATTTTTTGACCCCGCCGGAGGAGGGGATCCTATCTTATATCAACACCTATTCTGATTTTTCGGTCACCCAGAAGTCTACATTTTAATTTTACCCGGGTTTGGAATAATTTCACATATTGTTACCTACTACTCAGGTAAAAAAGAACCTTTTGGCTACATGGGAATAGTCTGAGCTATAACATCAATTGGCTTTCTGGGCTTTATCGTATGAGCCCATCCCATGTTTACTGTGGGGATAGATGTGGACACACGAGCATACTTTACATCAGCTACTATAATTATTGCTATTCCCACTGGGGTAAAAGTATTTAGCTGACTGGCCACTCTTCATGGAGGTAGTATCAAATGGTCCCCTGCTATGCTATGAGCTCTGGGATTCGTTTTCCTATTCACCGTAGGAGGCTTAACAGGAATTGTACTAGCAAATTCCTCATTAGATATTGTTCTTCACGACACATACTACGTAGTAGCCCACTTCCACTATGTCTTGTCAATAGGAGCAGTATTTGCTCTCATAGGAGGCTTCGTCCATTGATTCCCCCTATTCTCAGGGTATACTCTCGATAATACTTGGGCAAAAATTCATTTTACGATTATGTTCGTAGGTGTCAATATAACGTTTTTCCCTCAGCATTTTCTAGGCCTGTCCGGAATGCCTCGACGTTATTCTGACTACCCAGACGCATATACAACTTGAAACACAATCTCCTCAATAGGCTCTTTTATTTCACTAACAGCAGTAATATTAATAGTTTGTATAGTGTGAGAAGCTTTTGCATCAAAGCGAGAAGTGGCCATAGTGGAACTAACCACAACTAATCTTGAATGGCTGCATGGATGTCCCCCTCCATATCACACATTTGAAGAGCCAACCTGTGTGCTGTTAAAATAAGAAAGGAAGGAATCGAACCTCCTTAGACTGGTTTCAAGCCAATACCATAACCATTATGTCTTTCTCAATCAAGAAGTATTAGTAAAACAATTACATAACTCTGTCAAGGTTAAATTATAGGTTTAAGCCCTATGTACTTCCATGGCATACCCCTTCCAACTAGGTTTTCAAGATGCTACATCCCCCGTCATAGAAGAGCTCCTACACTTCCATGATCACACACTAATAACTGTATTCCTAATTAGCTCCCTAGTCCTTTATATCATCTCACTAATACTAACAACCAAACTCACGCACACAAGCACAATGGATGCCCAAGAAGTAGAAACCATCTGAACCATTTTACCAGCTATCATCTTAATTCTCATTGCCCTACCCTCCTTACGAATTCTCTATATAATAGACGAGATTAATAGCCCCTCTCTTACTGTAAAGACCATGGGACATCAATGGTATTGAAGCTATGAATACACTGACTCTGAAGACCTAAGCTTTGACTCCTGTATAATTCCCACTCAAGAGCCAAAGCCCGGAGAACTCCGACTATTAGAAGTTGATAACCGAGTAGCACTACCAATAGAAGTGACCATTCGCGTGTTAATCTCATCAGAAGACGTACTACACTCATGAGCCGTCCCATCCCTGGGCCTAAAAACTGATGCTATTCCAGGCCGACTAAACCAAACAACCCTAATGGGTACACGACCTGGACTCTATTATGGTCAGTGCTCAGAGATCTGCGGCTCAAACCACAGTTTTATGCCCATTGTTCTTGAACTAGTCCCATTAGCATATTTTGAAAAATGATCTGCGTCTATACTGTAAATTCATTAAGAAGCTAAACTAGCGTTAACCTTTTAAGTTAAAAACTGGGAGTTTAAACCTCCCCTTAATGACATGCCACAGTTAGATACATCAACCTGATTCATCACTATTATTTCAAGAATTATAACACTATTTATTATATTTCAACTAAAAATCTCAAAACACCTGTATCCTTCAAGCCCGGAACCCAAATCTACAGCTGCACTAAAACAGCCTAACCCTTGAGAAAAAAAAAAAAATGAACGAAAATCTATTCACCTCTTTCACTACCCCAACAATAATAGGATTGCCTGTTGTCGTATTAATTATGATGTTCCCCAGCATTCTATTCCCCTCACCTAACCGACTAATTAATAACCGTTTAGTCTCACTTCAACAGTGATTAGTACAACTAACTTCAAAACAAATACTAGGCATTCACAATCACAAAGGACAAACTTGGGCCCTAATACTCATAGCTCTCATTTTATTTATTGGATCAACAAACCTGTTAGGTCTACTGCCGCACTCATTTACTCCAACTACCCAATTATCAATAAACTTAGGAATAGCTATTCCCCTATGAGCCGGTACCGTAATCACCGGGTTTCGCCACAAAACTAAAGCGTCCCTGGCCCACTTTTCTACCACAAGGAACACCAATCCCCCTGATCCCTATGCTTGTAATTATTGAAACCATTAGCCTTTTTATCCAGCCCGTGGCTCTGGCCGTACGACTTACAGCTAACATTACTGCAGGCCACCTATTCATACACTTAATTGGAGGAGCTGCTCTGGCCCTAACAAACATTAGTACCTCTGTTGCTTTAATTACCTTTATTATCCTCATCCTACTGACAATCCTTGAATTTGCTGTGGCTCTAATCCAAGCCTACGTCTTTACCCTACTTGTAAGCCTGTATCTACATGACAATACTTAATGACCCATCAAACCCACGCATACCATATGGTTAACCCCAGTCCATGGCCACTTACGGGAGCCCTTTCAGCCCTACTGATAACTTCAGGTCTGGCCATATGATTTCACTACAACTCAATACTATTATTGACCCTAGGTATAACCACTAACCTACTGACTATATATCAATGGTGACGAGACATTATTCGGGAAAGCACATTCCAAGGTCACCACACACCCATCGTTCAAAAAGGTCTCCGTTATGGAATAATTCTCTTTATCACCTCAGAAGTATTCTTCTTCGCAGGCTTTGTCTGGGCCTTCTACCACTCAAGTCTAGCCCCAACTCCTGAATTGGGAGGATGCTGACCACCAACAGGTATTATTCCCCTAAACCCCCTAGAAGTCCCACTACTCAATACCTCCGTACTTCTAGCTTCCGGAGTGTCAGTCACCTGAGCTCACCACAGTTTAATAGAAGGGAATCGAAAACACATACTCCAAGCACTATTTATTACAATCTCCCTAGGAGTCTACTTCACCCTCCTCCAAGCCTCCGAATACTATGAAACATCATTCACAATCTCAGACGGAGTCTACGGATCCACCTTCTTCATGGCTACAGGATTCCACGGACTACACGTAATTATCGGCTCTACCTTCCTAATTGTATGCTTCTTGCGCCAACTAAAAGATCACTTCACATCGAGCCACCACTTTGGATTTGAAGCCGCTGCTTGAGATTGACATTTCGTAGACGTGGTTTGACTATTCCTATACGTTTCTATTTATTGATGAGGATCCTATTCCTTTAGTATTAACAAGTACAGTTGACTTCCAATCAACCAGTTTCGGTATAATCCGAAAGGGAATAATAAACGTAATACTCGCCCTGCTCACCAATACACTTCTACCCACACTACTTGCACTCATCGCATTCTGACTACCCCAACTAAATATCTATGCAGAAAAAGCAAGTCCTTATGAATGTGGATTTGACCCCATAGGATCCGCCCGCCTGCCTTTCTCTATAAAATTTTTCTTAGTAGCGATTACATTCTTGCTATTTGACCTAGAAATTGCACTACTACTCCCTCTTCCTTGGGCCTCACAAACAAACAAATTATCAACCATACTTACCATAGCTCTTCTACTAATCTCTCTATTAGCCGCAAGCCTAGCCTACGAATGAACCCAAAAAGGACTAGAGTGAACTGAATATGATAATTAGTTTAAACTAAAACAAATGATTTCGACTCATTAGATTGTAGCTTGCCCTATAATTATCAGATGTCCATAGTCTATATTAATATCTTCCTGGCTTTCCTCATGTCACTTATAGGACTACTGATGTACCGATCCCACCTAATATCTTCCCTCCTATGTCTAGAAGGCATAATACTATCCCTATTTATCATGATAACCGTGGCAATTCTAAATAATCACTTCACACTAGCTAGCATGACTCCTATCATCCTGCTCGTATTTGCAGCCTGCGAGGCGGCACTGGGCTTATCCCTACTAGTAATGGTATCAAACACATATGGCACCGACTATGTACAAAACTTAAGCCTCCTACAATGCTAAAAATTATTGTCCCTACTGCCATACTCATACCGATAACATGACTATCAAAACCCAACATAATCTGAATTAACTCAACTACCTATAGCCTTCTGATCAGCCTTATTAGCCTCTCCTATTTAAATCAACTAGGCGACAACAGCCTAAATCTCTCATTACTATTTTTCTCAGACTCACTCTCTGCACCTCTACTAGTATTAACAACATGACTCCTACCACTGATGCTCATGGCTAGTCAATCACACCTGTCAAAAGAGACCTTAGCCCGAAAAAAACTATACATCACAATACTTATTATCTTACAACTTCTCTTAATTATAACATTCACCGCCACAGAACTAATTATATTCTACATTCTATTTGAAGCCACATTAATCCCCACCCTCATTATTATCACTCGATGGGGTAATCAAACGGAGCGACTAAACGCTGGCCTATACTTTCTATTCTACACCTTGGTAGGCTCGCTACCCCTCCTAGTCGCACTACTATACATCCAAAACACAACAGGGACTTTAAATTTCCTAATCATTCAATCATTCAACCACCTTCCTATGAATCCGAGCATCTTACCCACGATTCCGATATGACCAATTAATACACCTCTTATGAAATAGCTTTCTACCCCTTCCCCTAGCCCTATGTATATGACACGTCTCCCTACCCATCAGTACAGCAAGCATTCCACCTCAAACATAAGAAATATGTCTGACAAAAGAGTTACTTTGATAGAGTAAAACTTAGAGGTTTATTTCTAGAATTATAGGAATCGAACCTAATCCTAAGAATCCAAAAATCTTCGTGCTACCAATATTACACCACATTCTAAAGTAAGGTCAGCTAAATAAGCTATCGGGCCCATACCCCGAAAATGTTGGTTTATACCCTTCCCATACTAATCAAACCCCCTATTTTTATTATCATTATATCAACCGTTATTTCAGGAACTATAATCGTAATAACAGCCTCCCATTGACTTATAGTCTGAATCGGCCTCGAAATAAACCTATTAGCCATTATTCCCATCCTCATAAAAAAATATAATCCACGAGCCATAGAAGCAGCCACAAAATATTTCCTGACACAAGCAACTGCTTCAGTACTCCTAATAATAGGAATCATCATCAACCTACTGCATTCAGGACAATGAACTGTATCAAAAGATCTCAACCCCATAGCATCTATCATAATAACAACCGCCTTAGCAATAAAACTAGGACTAGCCCCATTCCACTTCTGAGTGCCCGAAGTTACACAAGGAATCTCCATATCCTCAGGCCTAATCCTACTCACATGACAAAAAATTGCTCCACTATCAATCCTATACCAAATCTCACCCACCATCAATCCCAACCTACTCCTAACAATAGCCATCATATCAGTTATAGTCGGAGGCTGAGGAGGACTTAACCAAACCCAACTACGAAAAATTATAGCATATTCCTCAATTGCCCACATAGGCTGAATAGCAGCCATCATAATATATAGCCCCACAATAATAATTTTAAACCTGACCATCTACATCATCATAACACTAACCACCTTCATATTATTCATACACAACTCCACCACCACAACATCATCCCTATCACAAACATGAAACAAAACACCCCTAATCACCTCATTTATCCTAGTACTAATAATGTCTCTAGGCGGCCTTCCTCCACTCTCCGGCTTCATCCCAAAATGAATAATCATTCAGGGACTAACTAAAAACGAAATAATTATAATACCCACACTACTAGCTATAACAGCACTACTTAACCTGTACTTCTACATACGACTAACGTATACCACTGCACTGACTGTATTCCCCTCAAACAACTGTATAAAAATAAAATGACGATTCGAGTGCACAGAAAAAACAATCCTTTTACCCCCCCCCTCCCTTAATTGTAATATCCACCATGCTACTTACCACTCGCACCAATACTATCCATCCTAGATTAGAAGTTTAGGTTAAATTAGACCAAGAGCCTTCAAAGCTCTAAGTAAGCCCTAACAGACTTAACTTCTGCATACCAATTAATCCTAAGGACTGCAAGAATCTATCTTACATCAATTGATTGCAAATCAAACACTTTAATTAAGCTAAGCCCTTACTAGATTGGTGGGCCCCAACCCCACGAAATTTTAGTTAACAGCTAAATACCCTAGTCCACTGGCTTCAATCTACTTCTCCCGCCGTCTAGAAAAAAAAGGCGGGAGAAGCCCCGGCAGCGTCAAGCTGCTTCTTTGAATTTGCAGTTCAATATGACATTCACTGCAGGACTTGGTAAAAAGAGGACTGAACCTCTGTCTTTAGATTTACAGTCTAATGCTTACTCAGCCATTTTACCTATGTTCATAAACCGCTGACTATTTTCAACCAATCACAAAGATATTGGAACTCTTTACCTTCTATTTGGCGCCTGGGCCGGTATGGTAGGGACCGCTCTCAGTCTCTTCATCCGAGCCGAACTGGGTCAACCTGGCACGCTACTAGGGGACGACCAAATTTATAATGTAGTCGTCACCGCCCATGCCTTTGTAATAATCTTCTTTATAGTAATGCCTATTATGATTGGAGGAAGATTCGGAAACTGATTGGTTCCACTAATAATTGGAGCCCCCGATATAGCATTCCCTCGAATGAATAATATGAGCTTCTGACTCCTTCCCCCGTCTTTCCTACTTTTGCTCACATCATCGAGCGTAGAGGCTGGAGCAGGGACTGGATGGACAGTACACCCACCTCTAGCCGGCAACCTAGCTCATGCAGGAGCATCCGTAGATCTAACTATTTTTTCACTACACCTAGCAGGTGTCCCCTCAATCTTAGGTGCTATTAATTTTATTACTACTATTATTAATATAAAACCCCCTCCTCTATCCCAATATCAAACACCCCTATTTGTCTGATCGGTTTTAATCACTGCTGTATTGCTACTTCTATCACTACCAGTTTTAGCAGCAGGCATCACTATACTACTGACAGATCGAAATCTGAACACCACATTTTTTGACCCCGCCGGAGGAGGGGATCCTATCTTATATCAACACCTATTCTGATTTTTCGGTCACCCAGAAGTCTACATTTTAATTTTACCCGGGTTTGGAATAATTTCACATATTGTTACCTACTACTCAGGTAAAAAAGAACCTTTTGGCTACATGGGAATAGTCTGAGCTATAACATCAATTGGCTTTCTGGGCTTTATCGTATGAGCCCATCCCATGTTTACTGTGGGGATAGATGTGGACACACGAGCATACTTTACATCAGCTACTATAATTATTGCTATTCCCACTGGGGTAAAAGTATTTAGCTGACTGGCCACTCTTCATGGAGGTAGTATCAAATGGTCCCCTGCTATGCTATGAGCTCTGGGATTCGTTTTCCTATTCACCGTAGGAGGCTTAACAGGAATTGTACTAGCAAATTCCTCATTAGATATTGTTCTTCACGACACATACTACGTAGTAGCCCACTTCCACTATGTCTTGTCAATAGGAGCAGTATTTGCTCTCATAGGAGGCTTCGTCCATTGATTCCCCCTATTCTCAGGGTATACTCTCGATAATACTTGGGCAAAAATTCATTTTACGATTATGTTCGTAGGTGTCAATATAACGTTTTTCCCTCAGCATTTTCTAGGCCTGTCCGGAATGCCTCGACGTTATTCTGACTACCCAGACGCATATACAACTTGAAACACAATCTCCTCAATAGGCTCTTTTATTTCACTAACAGCAGTAATATTAATAGTTTGTATAGTGTGAGAAGCTTTTGCATCAAAGCGAGAAGTGGCCATAGTGGAACTAACCACAACTAATCTTGAATGGCTGCATGGATGTCCCCCTCCATATCACACATTTGAAGAGCCAACCTGTGTGCTGTTAAAATAAGAAAGGAAGGAATCGAACCTCCTTAGACTGGTTTCAAGCCAATACCATAACCATTATGTCTTTCTCAATCAAGAAGTATTAGTAAAACAATTACATAACTCTGTCAAGGTTAAATTATAGGTTTAAGCCCTATGTACTTCCATGGCATACCCCTTCCAACTAGGTTTTCAAGATGCTACATCCCCCGTCATAGAAGAGCTCCTACACTTCCATGATCACACACTAATAACTGTATTCCTAATTAGCTCCCTAGTCCTTTATATCATCTCACTAATACTAACAACCAAACTCACGCACACAAGCACAATGGATGCCCAAGAAGTAGAAACCATCTGAACCATTTTACCAGCTATCATCTTAATTCTCATTGCCCTACCCTCCTTACGAATTCTCTATATAATAGACGAGATTAATAGCCCCTCTCTTACTGTAAAGACCATGGGACATCAATGGTATTGAAGCTATGAATACACTGACTCTGAAGACCTAAGCTTTGACTCCTGTATAATTCCCACTCAAGAGCCAAAGCCCGGAGAACTCCGACTATTAGAAGTTGATAACCGAGTAGCACTACCAATAGAAGTGACCATTCGCGTGTTAATCTCAGCAGAAGACGTACTACACTCATGAGCCGTCCCATCCCTGGGCCTAAAAACTGATGCTATTCCAGGCCGACTAAACCAAACAACCCTAATGGGTACACGACCTGGACTCTATTATGGTCAGTGCTCAGAGATCTGCGGCTCAAACCACAGTTTTATGCCCATTGTTCTTGAACTAGTCCCATTAGCATATTTTGAAAAATGATCTGCGTCTATACTGTAAATTCATTAAGAAGCTAAACTAGCGTTAACCTTTTAAGTTAAAAACTGGGAGTTTAAACCTCCCCTTAATGACATGCCACAGTTAGATACATCAACCTGATTCATCACTATTATTTCAAGAATTATAACACTATTTATTATATTTCAACTAAAAATCTCAAAACACCTGTATCCTTCAAGCCCGGAACCCAAATCTACAGCTGCACTAAAACAGCCTAACCCTTGAGAAAAAAAAAAAAATGAACGAAAATCTATTCACCTCTTTCACTACCCCAACAATAATAGGATTGCCTGTTGTCGTATTAATTATGATGTTCCCCAGCATTCTATTCCCCTCACCTAACCGACTAATTAATAACCGTTTAGTCTCACTTCAACAGTGATTAGTACAACTAACTTCAAAACAAATACTAGGCATTCACAATCACAAAGGACAAACTTGGGCCCTAATACTCATAGCTCTCATTTTATTTATTGGATCAACAAACCTGTTAGGTCTACTGCCGCACTCATTTACTCCAACTACCCAATTATCAATAAACTTAGGAATAGCTATTCCCCTATGAGCCGGTACCGTAATCACCGGGTTTCGCCACAAAACTAAAGCGTCCCTGGCCCACTTTTCTACCACAAGGAACACCAATCCCCCTGATCCCTATGCTTGTAATTATTGAAACCATTAGCCTTTTTATCCAGCCCGTGGCTCTGGCCGTACGACTTACAGCTAACATTACTGCAGGCCACCTATTCATACACTTAATTGGAGGAGCTGCTCTGGCCCTAACAAACATTAGTACCTCTGTTGCTTTAATTACCTTTATTATCCTCATCCTACTGACAATCCTTGAATTTGCTGTGGCTCTAATCCAAGCCTACGTCTTTACCCTACTTGTAAGCCTGTATCTACATGACAATACTTAATGACCCATCAAACCCACGCATACCATATGGTTAACCCCAGTCCATGGCCACTTACGGGAGCCCTTTCAGCCCTACTGATAACTTCAGGTCTGGCCATATGATTTCACTACAACTCAATACTATTATTGACCCTAGGTATAACCACTAACCTACTGACTATATATCAATGGTGACGAGACATTATTCGGGAAAGCACATTCCAAGGTCACCACACACCCATCGTTCAAAAAGGTCTCCGTTATGGAATAATTCTCTTTATCACCTCAGAAGTATTCTTCTTCGCAGGCTTTGTCTGGGCCTTCTACCACTCAAGTCTAGCCCCAACTCCTGAATTGGGAGGATGCTGACCACCAACAGGTATTATTCCCCTAAACCCCCTAGAAGTCCCACTACTCAATACCTCCGTACTTCTAGCTTCCGGAGTGTCAGTCACCTGAGCTCACCACAGTTTAATAGAAGGGAATCGAAAACACATACTCCAAGCACTATTTATTACAATCTCCCTAGGAGTCTACTTCACCCTCCTCCAAGCCTCCGAATACTATGAAACATCATTCACAATCTCAGACGGAGTCTACGGATCCACCTTCTTCATGGCTACAGGATTCCACGGACTACACGTAATTATCGGCTCTACCTTCCTAATTGTATGCTTCTTGCGCCAACTAAAAGATCACTTCACATCGAGCCACCACTTTGGATTTGAAGCCGCTGCTTGAGATTGACATTTCGTAGACGTGGTTTGACTATTCCTATACGTTTCTATTTATTGATGAGGATCCTATTCCTTTAGTATTAACAAGTACAGTTGACTTCCAATCAACCAGTTTCGGTATAATCCGAAAGGGAATAATAAACGTAATACTCGCCCTGCTCACCAATACACTTCTACCCACACTACTTGCACTCATCGCATTCTGACTACCCCAACTAAATATCTATGCAGAAAAAGCAAGTCCTTATGAATGTGGATTTGACCCCATAGGATCCGCCCGCCTGCCTTTCTCTATAAAATTTTTCTTAGTAGCGATTACATTCTTGCTATTTGACCTAGAAATTGCACTACTACTCCCTCTTCCTTGGGCCTCACAAACAAACAAATTATCAACCATACTTACCATAGCTCTTCTACTAATCTATTAGCCGCAAGCCTAGCCTACGAATGAACCCAAAAAGGACTAGAGTGAACTGAATATGATAATTAGTTTAAACTAAAACAAATGATTTCGACTCATTAGATTGTAGCTTGCCCTATAATTATCAGATGTCCATAGTCTATATTAATATCTTCCTGGCTTTCCTCATGTCACTTATAGGACTACTGATGTACCGATCCCACCTAATATCTTCCCTCCTATGTCTAGAAGGCATAATACTATCCCTATTTATCATGATAACCGTGGCAATTCTAAATAATCACTTCACACTAGCTAGCATGACTCCTATCATCCTGCTCGTATTTGCAGCCTGCGAGGCGGCACTGGGCTTATCCCTACTAGTAATGGTATCAAACACATATGGCACCGACTATGTACAAAACTTAAGCCTCCTACAATGCTAAAAATTATTGTCCCTACTGCCATACTCATACCGATAACATGACTATCAAAACCCAACATAATCTGAATTAACTCAACTACCTATAGCCTTCTGATCAGCCTTATTAGCCTCTCCTATTTAAATCAACTAGGCGACAACAGCCTAAATCTCTCATTACTATTTTTCTCAGACTCACTCTCTGCACCTCTACTAGTATTAACAACATGACTCCTACCACTGATGCTCATGGCTAGTCAATCACACCTGTCAAAAGAGACCTTAGCCCGAAAAAAACTATACATCACAATACTTATTATCTTACAACTTCTCTTAATTATAACATTCACCGCCACAGAACTAATTATATTCTACATTCTATTTGAAGCCACATTAATCCCCACCCTCATTATTATCACTCGATGGGGTAATCAAACGGAGCGACTAAACGCTGGCCTATACTTTCTATTCTACACCTTGGTAGGCTCACTACCCCTCCTAGTCGCACTACTATACATCCAAAACACAACAGGGACTTTAAATTTCCTAATCATTCAATCATTCAACCACCTTCCTATGAATCCGAGCATCTTACCCACGATTCCGATATGACCAATTAATACACCTCTTATGAAATAGCTTTCTACCCCTTCCCCTAGCCCTATGTATATGACACGTCTCCCTACCCATCAGTACAGCAAGCATTCCACCTCAAACATAAGAAATATGTCTGACAAAAGAGTTACTTTGATAGAGTAAAACTTAGAGGTTTATTTCTAGAATTATAGGAATCGAACCTAATCCTAAGAATCCAAAAATCTTCGTGCTACCAATATTACACCACATTCTAAAGTAAGGTCAGCTAAATAAGCTATCGGGCCCATACCCCGAAAATGTTGGTTTATACCCTTCCCATACTAATCAAACCCCCTATTTTTATTATCATTATATCAACCGTTATTTCAGGAACTATAATCGTAATAACAGCCTCCCATTGACTTATAGTCTGAATCGGCCTCGAAATAAACCTATTAGCCATTATTCCCATCCTCATAAAAAAATATAATCCACGAGCCATAGAAGCAGCCACAAAATATTTCCTGACACAAGCAACTGCTTCAGTACTCCTAATAATAGGAATCATCATCAACCTACTGCATTCAGGACAATGAACTGTATCAAAAGATCTCAACCCCATAGCATCTATCATAATAACAACCGCCTTAGCAATAAAACTAGGACTAGCCCCATTCCACTTCTGAGTGCCCGAAGTTACACAAGGAATCTCCATATCCTCAGGCCTAATCCTACTCACATGACAAAAAATTGCTCCACTATCAATCCTATACCAAATCTCACCCACCATCAATCCCAACCTACTCCTAACAATAGCCATCATATCAGTTATAGTCGGAGGCTGAGGAGGACTTAACCAAACCCAACTACGAAAAATTATAGCATATTCCTCAATTGCCCACATAGGCTGAATAGCAGCCATCATAATATATAGCCCCACAATAATAATTTTAAACCTGACCATCTACATCATCATAACACTAACCACCTTCATATTATTCATACACAACTCCACCACCACAACATCATCCCTATCACAAACATGAAACAAAACACCCCTAATCACCTCATTTATCCTAGTACTAATAATGTCTCTAGGCGGCCTTCCTCCACTCTCCGGCTTCATCCCAAAATGAATAATCATTCAGGGACTAACTAAAAACGAAATAATTATAATACCCACACTACTAGCTATAACAGCACTACTTAACCTGTACTTCTACATACGACTAACGTATACCACTGCACTGACTGTATTCCCCTCAAACAACTGTATAAAAATAAAATGACGATTCGAGTGCACAGAAAAAACAATCCTTTTACCCCCCCCCTCCCTTAATTGTAATATCCACCATGCTACTTACCACTCGCACCAATACTATCCATCCTAGATTAGAAGTTTAGGTTAAATTAGACCAAGAGCCTTCAAAGCTCTAAGTAAGCCCTAACAGACTTAACTTCTGCATACCAATTAATCCTAAGGACTGCAAGAATCTATCTTACATCAATTGATTGCAAATCAAACACTTTAATTAAGCTAAGCCCTTACTAGATTGGTGGGCCCCAACCCCACGAAATTTTAGTTAACAGCTAAATACCCTAGTCCACTGGCTTCAATCTACTTCTCCCGCCGTCTAGAAAAAAAAGGCGGGAGAAGCCCCGGCAGCGTCAAGCTGCTTCTTTGAATTTGCAGTTCAATATGACATTCACTGCAGGACTTGGTAAAAAGAGGACTGAACCTCTGTCTTTAGATTTACAGTCTAATGCTTACTCAGCCATTTTACCTATGTTCATAAACCGCTGACTATTTTCAACCAATCACAAAGATATTGGAACTCTTTACCTTCTATTTGGCGCCTGGGCCGGTATGGTAGGGACCGCTCTCAGTCTCTTCATCCGAGCCGAACTGGGTCAACCTGGCACGCTACTAGGGGACGACCAAATTTATAATGTAGTCGTCACCGCCCATGCCTTTGTAATAATCTTCTTTATAGTAATGCCTATTATGATTGGAGGAAGATTCGGAAACTGATTGGTTCCACTAATAATTGGAGCCCCCGATATAGCATTCCCTCGAATGAATAATATGAGCTTCTGACTCCTTCCCCCGTCTTTCCTACTTTTGCTCACATCATCGAGCGTAGAGGCTGGAGCAGGGACTGGATGGACAGTACACCCACCTCTAGCCGGCAACCTAGCTCATGCAGGAGCATCCGTAGATCTAACTATTTTTTCACTACACCTAGCAGGTGTCCCCTCAATCTTAGGTGCTATTAATTTTATTACTACTATTATTAATATAAAACCCCCTGCTCTATCCCAATATCAAACACCCCTATTTGTCTGATCGGTTTTAATCACTGCTGTATTGCTACTTCTATCACTACCAGTTTTAGCAGCAGGCATCACTATACTACTGACAGATCGAAATCTGAACACCACATTTTTTGACCCCGCCGGAGGAGGGGATCCTATCTTATATCAACACCTATTCTGATTTTTCGGTCACCCAGAAGTCTACATTTTAATTTTACCCGGGTTTGGAATAATTTCACATATTGTTACCTACTACTCAGGTAAAAAAGAACCTTTTGGCTACATGGGAATAGTCTGAGCTATAACATCAATTGGCTTTCTGGGCTTTATCGTATGAGCCCATCCCATGTTTACTGTGGGGATAGATGTGGACACACGAGCATACTTTACATCAGCTACTATAATTATTGCTATTCCCACTGGGGTAAAAGTATTTAGCTGACTGGCCACTCTTCATGGAGGTAGTATCAAATGGTCCCCTGCTATGCTATGAGCTCTGGGATTCGTTTTCCTATTCACCGTAGGAGGCTTAACAGGAATTGTACTAGCAAATTCCTCATTAGATATTGTTCTTCACGACACATACTACGTAGTAGCCCACTTCCACTATGTCTTGTCAATAGGAGCAGTATTTGCTCTCATAGGAGGCTTCGTCCATTGATTCCCCCTATTCTCAGGGTATACTCTCGATAATACTTGGGCAAAAATTCATTTTACGATTATGTTCGTAGGTGTCAATATAACGTTTTTCCCTCAGCATTTTCTAGGCCTGTCCGGAATGCCTCGACGTTATTCTGACTACCCAGACGCATATACAACTTGAAACACAATCTCCTCAATAGGCTCTTTTATTTCACTAACAGCAGTAATATTAATAGTTTGTATAGTGTGAGAAGCTTTTGCATCAAAGCGAGAAGTGGCCATAGTGGAACTAACCACAACTAATCTTGAATGGCTGCATGGATGTCCCCCTCCATATCACACATTTGAAGAGCCAACCTGTGTGCTGTTAAAATAAGAAAGGAAGGAATCGAACCTCCTTAGACTGGTTTCAAGCCAATACCATAACCATTATGTCTTTCTCAATCAAGAAGTATTAGTAAAACAATTACATAACTCTGTCAAGGTTAAATTATAGGTTTAAGCCCTATGTACTTCCATGGCATACCCCTTCCAACTAGGTTTTCAAGATGCTACATCCCCCGTCATAGAAGAGCTCCTACACTTCCATGATCACACACTAATAACTGTATTCCTAATTAGCTCCCTAGTCCTTTATATCATCTCACTAATACTAACAACCAAA
Source organism: Panthera pardus (assembly GCF_024362965.1). Lineage (NCBI taxonomy): Eukaryota > Metazoa > Chordata > Mammalia > Carnivora > Felidae > Panthera > Panthera pardus. Next base: position 23,472 of record NW_026526846.1, read on the forward strand.
CTCACGCACACAAGCACAATGGATGCCCAAGAAGTAGAAACCATCTGAACCATTTTACCAGCTATCATCTTAATTCTCATTGCCCTACCCTCCTTACGAATTCTCTATATAATAGACGAGATTAATAGCCCCTCTCTTACTGTAAAGACCATGGGACATCAATGGTATTGAAGCTATGAATACACTGACTCTGAAGACCTAAGCTTTGACTCCTGTATAATTCCCACTCAAGAGCCAAAGCCCGGAGAACTCCGACTATTAGAAGTTGATAACCGAGTAGCACTACCAATAGAAGTGACCATTCGCGTGTTAATCTCAGCAGAAGACGTACTACACTCATGAGCCGTCCCATCCCTGGGCCTAAAAACTGATGCTATTCCAGGCCGACTAAACCAAACAACCCTAATGGGTACACGACCTGGACTCTATTATGGTCAGTGCTCAGAGATCTGCGGCTCAAACCACAGTTTTATGCCCATTGTTCTTGAACTAGTCCCATTAGCATATTTTGAAAAATGATCTGCGTCTATACTGTAAATTCATTAAGAAGCTAAACTAGCGTTAACCTTTTAAGTTAAAAACTGGGAGTTTAAACCTCCCCTTAATGACATGCCACAGTTAGATACATCAACCTGATTCATCACTATTATTTCAAGAATTATAACACTATTTATTATATTTCAACTAAAAATCTCAAAACACCTGTATCCTTCAAGCCCGGAACCCAAATCTACAGCTGCACTAAAACAGCCTAACCCTTGAGAAAAAAAAAAAAATGAACGAAAATCTATTCACCTCTTTCACTACCCCAACAATAATAGGATTGCCTGTTGTCGTATTAATTATGATGTTCCCCAGCATTCTATTCCCCTCACCTAACCGACTAATTAATAACCGTTTAGTCTCACTTCAACAGTGATTAGTACAACTAACTTCAAAACAAATACTAGGCATTCACAATCACAAAGGACAAACTTGGGCCCTAATACTCATAGCTCTCATTTTATTTATTGGATCAACAAACCTGTTAGGTCTACTGCCGCACTCATTTACTCCAACTACCCAATTATCAATAAACTTAGGAATAGCTATTCCCCTATGAGCCGGTACCGTAATCACCGGGTTTCGCCACAAAACTAAAGCGTCCCTGGCCCACTTTTCTACCACAAGGAACACCAATCCCCCTGATCCCTATGCTTGTAATTATTGAAACCATTAGCCTTTTTATCCAGCCCGTGGCTCTGGCCGTACGACTTACAGCTAACATTACTGCAGGCCACCTATTCATACACTTAATTGGAGGAGCTGCTCTGGCCCTAACAAACATTAGTACCTCTGTTGCTTTAATTACCTTTATTATCCTCATCCTACTGACAATCCTTGAATTTGCTGTGGCTCTAATCCAAGCCTACGTCTTTACCCTACTTGTAAGCCTGTATCTACATGACAATACTTAATGACCCATCAAACCCACGCATACCATATGGTTAACCCCAGTCCATGGCCACTTACGGGAGCCCTTTCAGCCCTACTGATAACTTCAGGTCTGGCCATATGATTTCACTACAACTCAATACTATTATTGACCCTAGGTATAACCACTAACCTACTGACTATATATCAATGGTGACGAGACATTATTCGGGAAAGCACATTCCAAGGTCACCACACACCCATCGTTCAAAAAGGTCTCCGTTATGGAATAATTCTCTTTATCACCTCAGAAGTATTCTTCTTCGCAGGCTTTGTCTGGGCCTTCTACCACTCAAGTCTAGCCCCAACTCCTGAATTGGGAGGATGCTGACCACCAACAGGTATTATTCCCCTAAACCCCCTAGAAGTCCCACTACTCAATACCTCCGTACTTCTAGCTTCCGGAGTGTCAGTCACCTGAGCTCACCACAGTTTAATAGAAGGGAATCGAAAACACATACTCCAAGCACTATTTATTACAATCTCCCTAGGAGTCTACTTCACCCTCCTCCAAGCCTCCGAATACTATGAAACATCATTCACAATCTCAGACGGAGTCTACGGATCCACCTTCTTCATGGCTACAGGATTCCACGGACTACACGTAATTATCGGCTCTACCTTCCTAATTGTATGCTTCTTGCGCCAACTAAAAGATCACTTCACATCGAGCCACCACTTTGGATTTGAAGCCGCTGCTTGAGATTGACATTTCGTAGACGTGGTTTGACTATTCCTATACGTTTCTATTTATTGATGAGGATCCTATTCCTTTAGTATTAACAAGTACAGTTGACTTCCAATCAACCAGTTTCGGTATAATCCGAAAGGGAATAATAAACGTAATACTCGCCCTGCTCACCAATACACTTCTACCCACACTACTTGCACTCATCGCATTCTGACTACCCCAACTAAATATCTATGCAGAAAAAGCAAGTCCTTATGAATGTGGATTTGACCCCATAGGATCCGCCCGCCTGCCTTTCTCTATAAAATTTTTCTTAGTAGCGATTACATTCTTGCTATTTGACCTAGAAATTGCACTACTACTCCCTCTTCCTTGGGCCTCACAAACAAACAAATTATCAACCATACTTACCATAGCTCTTCTACTAATCTCTCTATTAGCCGCAAGCCTAGCCTACGAATGAACCCAAAAAGGACTAGAGTGAACTGAATATGATAATTAGTTTAAACTAAAACAAATGATTTCGACTCATTAGATTGTAGCTTGCCCTATAATTATCAGATGTCCATAGTCTATATTAATATCTTCCTGGCTTTCCTCATGTCACTTATAGGACTACTGATGTACCGATCCCACCTAATATCTTCCCTCCTATGTCTAGAAGGCATAATACTATCCCTATTTATCATGATAACCGTGGCAATTCTAAATAATCACTTCACACTAGCTAGCATGACTCCTATCATCCTGCTCGTATTTGCAGCCTGCGAGGCGGCACTGGGCTTATCCCTACTAGTAATGGTATCAAACACATATGGCACCGACTATGTACAAAACTTAAGCCTCCTACAATGCTAAAAATTATTGTCCCTACTGCCATACTCATACCGATAACATGACTATCAAAACCCAACATAATCTGAGTTAACTCAACTACCTATAGCCTTCTGATCAGCCTTATTAGCCTCTCCTATTTAAATCAACTAGGCGACAACAGCCTAAATCTCTCATTACTATTTTTCTCAGACTCACTCTCTGCACCTCTACTAGTATTAACAACATGACTCCTACCACTGATGCTCATGGCTAGTCAATCACACCTGTCAAAAGAGACCTTAGCCCGAAAAAAACTATACATCACAATACTTATTATCTTACAACTTCTCTTAATTATAACATTCACCGCCACAGAACTAATTATATTCTACATTCTATTTGAAGCCACATTAATCCCCACCCTCATTATTATCACTCGATGGGGTAATCAAACGGAGCGACTAAACGCTGGCCTATACTTTCTATTCTACACCTTGGTAGGCTCGCTACCCCTCCTAGTCGCACTACTATACATCCAAAACACAACAGGGACTTTAAATTTCCTAATCATTCAATCATTCAACCACCTTCCTATGAATCCGAGCATCTTACCCACGATTCCGATATGACCAATTAATACACCTCTTATGAAATAGCTTTCTACCCCTTCCCCTAGCCCTATGTATATGACACGTCTCCCTACCCATCAGTACAGCAAGCATTCCACCTCAAACATAAGAAATATGTCTGACAAAAGAGTTACTTTGATAGAGTAAAACTTAGAGGTTTATTTCTAGAATTATAGGAATCGAACCTAATCCTAAGAATCCAAAAATCTTCGTGCTACCAATATTACACCACATTCTAAAGTAAGGTCAGCTAAATAAGCTATCGGGCCCATACCCCGAAAATGTTGGTTTATACCCTTCCCATACTAATCAAACCCCCTATTTTTATTATCATTATATCAACCGTTATTTCAGGAACTATAATCGTAATAACAGCCTCCCATTGACTTATAGTCTGAATCGGCCTCGAAATAAACCTATTAGCCATTATTCCCATCCTCATAAAAAAATATAATCCACGAGCCATAGAAGCAGCCACAAAATATTTCCTGACACAAGCAACTGCTTCAGTACTCCTAATAATAGGAATCATCATCAACCTACTGCATTCAGGACAATGAACTGTATCAAAAGATCTCAACCCCATAGCATCTATCATAATAACAACCGCCTTAGCAATAAAACTAGGACTAGCCCCATTCCACTTCTGAGTGCCCGAAGTTACACAAGGAATCTCCATATCCTCAGGCCTAATCCTACTCACATGACAAAAAATTGCTCCACTATCAATCCTATACCAAATCTCACCCACCATCAATCCCAACCTACTCCTAACAATAGCCATCATATCAGTTATAGTCGGAGGCTGAGGAGGACTTAACCAAACCCAACTACGAAAAATTATAGCATATTCCTCAATTGCCCACATAGGCTGAATAGCAGCCATCATAATATATAGCCCCACAATAATAATTTTAAACCTGACCATCTACATCATCATAACACTAACCACCTTCATATTATTCATACACAACTCCACCACCACAACATCATCCCTATCACAAACATGAAACAAAACACCCCTAATCACCTCATTTATCCTAGTACTAATAATGTCTCTAGGCGGCCTTCCTCCACTCTCCGGCTTCATCCCAAAATGAATAATCATTCAGGGACTAACTAAAAACGAAATAATTATAATACCCACACTACTAGCTATAACAGCACTACTTAACCTGTACTTCTACATACGACTAACGTATACCACTGCACTGACTGTATTCCCCTCAAACAACTGTATAAAAATAAAATGACGATTCGAGTGCACAGAGAAAACAATCCTTTTACCCCCCCCCTCCCTTAATTGTAATATCCACCATGCTACTTACCACTCGCACCAATACTATCCATCCTAGATTAGAAGTTTAGGTTAAATTAGACCAAGAGCCTTCAAAGCTCTAAGTAAGCCCTAACAGACTTAACTTCTGCATACCAATTAATCCTAAGGACTGCAAGAATCTATCTTACATCAATTGATTGCAAATCAAACACTTTAATTAAGCTAAGCCCTTACTAGATTGGTGGGCCCCAACCCCACGAAATTTTAGTTAACAGCTAAATACCCTAGTCCACTGGCTTCAATCTACTTCTCCCGCCGTCTAGAAAAAAAAGGCGGGAGAAGCCCCGGCAGCGTCAAGCTGCTTCTTTGAATTTGCAGTTCAATATGACATTCACTGCAGGACTTGGTAAAAAGAGGACTGAACCTCTGTCTTTAGATTTACAGTCTAATGCTTACTCAGCCATTTTACCTATGTTCATAAACCGCTGACTATTTTCAACCAATCACAAAGATATTGGAACTCTTTACCTTCTATTTGGCGCCTGGGCCGGTATGGTAGGGACCGCTCTCAGTCTCTTCATCCGAGCCGAACTGGGTCAACCTGGCACGCTACTAGGGGACGACCAAATTTATAATGTAGTCGTCACCGCCCATGCCTTTGTAATAATCTTCTTTATAGTAATGCCTATTATGATTGGAGGAAGATTCGGAAACTGATTGGTTCCACTAATAATTGGAGCCCCCGATATAGCATTCCCTCGAATGAATAATATGAGCTTCTGACTCCTTCCCCCGTCTTTCCTACTTTTGCTCGCATCATCGAGCGTAGAGGCTGGAGCAGGGACTGGATGGACAGTACACCCACCTCTAGCCGGCAACCTAGCTCATGCAGGAGCATCCGTAGATCTAACTATTTTTTCACTACACCTAGCAGGTGTCCCCTCAATCTTAGGTGCTATTAATTTTATTACTACTATTATTAATATAAAACCCCCTGCTCTATCCCAATATCAAACACCCCTATTTGTCTGATCGGTTTTAATCACTGCTGTATTGCTACTTCTATCACTACCAGTTTTAGCAGCAGGCATCACTATACTACTGACAGATCGAAATCTGAACACCACATTTTTTGACCCCGCCGGAGGAGGGGATCCTATCTTATATCAACACCTATTCTGATTTTTCGGTCACCCAGAAGTCTACATTTTAATTTTACCCGGGTTTGGAATAATTTCACATATTGTTACCTACTACTCAGGTAAAAAAGAACCTTTTGGCTACATGGGAATAGTCTGAGCTATAACATCAATTGGCTTTCTGGGCTTTATCGTATGAGCCCATCCCATGTTTACTGTGGGGATAGATGTGGACACACGAGCATACTTTACATCAGCTACTATAATTATTGCTATTCCCACTGGGGTAAAAGTATTTAGCTGACTGGCCACTCTTCATGGAGGTAGTATCAAATGGTCCCCTGCTATGCTATGAGCTCTGGGATTCGTTTTCCTATTCACCGTAGGAGGCTTAACAGGAATTGTACTAGCAAATTCCTCATTAGATATTGTTCTTCACGACACATACTACGTAGTAGCCCACTTCCACTATGTCTTGTCAATAGGAGCAGTATTTGCTCTCATAGGAGGCTTCGTCCATTGATTCCCCCTATTCTCAGGGTATACTCTCGATAATACTTGGGCAAAAATTCATTTTACGATTATGTTCGTAGGTGTCAATATAACGTTTTTCCCTCAGCATTTTCTAGGCCTGTCCGGAATGCCTCGACGTTATTCTGACTACCCAGACGCATATACAACTTGAAACACAATCTCCTCAATAGGCTCTTTTATTTCACTAACAGCAGTAATATTAATAGTTTGTATAGTGTGAGAAGCTTTTGCATCAAAGCGAGAAGTGGCCATAGTGGAACTAACCACAACTAATCTTGAATGGCTGCATGGATGTCCCCCTCCATATCACACATTTGAAGAGCCAACCTGTGTGCTGTTAAAATAAGAAAGGAAGGAATCGAACCTCCTTAGACTGGTTTCAAGCCAATACCATAACCATTATGTCTTTCTCAATCAAGAAGTATTAGTAAAACAATTACATAACTCTGTCAAGGTTAAATTATAGGTTTAAGCCCTATGTACTTCCATGGCATACCCCTTCCAACTAGGTTTTCAAGATGCTACATCCCCCGTCATAGAAGAGCTCCTACACTTCCATGATCACACACTAATAACTGTATTCCTAATTAGCTCCCTAGTCCTTTATATCATCTCACTAATACTAACAACCAAACTCACGCACACAAGCACAATGGATGCCCAAGAAGTAGAAACCATCTGAACCATTTTACCAGCTATCATCTTAATTCTCATTGCCCTACCCTCCTTACGAATTCTCTATATAATAGACGAGATTAATAGCCCCTCTCTTACTGTAAAGACCATGGGACATCAATGGTATTGAAGCTATGAATACACTGACTCTGAAGACCTAAGCTTTGACTCCTGTATAATTCCCACTCAAGAGCCAAAGCCCGGAGAACTCCGACTATTAGAAGTTGATAACCGAGTAGCACTACCAATAGAAGTGACCATTCGCGTGTTAATCTCAGCAGAAGACGTACTACACTCATGAGCCGTCCCATCCCTGGGCCTAAAAACTGATGCTATTCCAGGCCGACTAAACCAAACAACCCTAATGGGTACACGACCTGGACTCTATTATGGTCAGTGCTCAGAGATCTGCGGCTCAAACCACAGTTTTATGCCCATTGTTCTTGAACTAGTCCCATTAGCATATTTTGAAAAATGATCTGCGTCTATACTGTAAATTCATTAAGAAGCTAAACTAGCGTTAACCTTTTAAGTTAAAAACTGGGAGTTTAAACCTCCCCTTAATGACATGCCACAGTTAGATACATCAACCTGATTCATCACTATTATTTCAAGAATTATAACACTATTTATTATATTTCAACTAAAAATCTCAAAACACCTGTATCCTTCAAGCCCGGAACCCAAATCTACAGCTGCACTAAAACAGCCTAACCCTTGAGAAAAAAAAAAAAATGAACGAAAATCTATTCACCTCTTTCACTACCCCAACAATAATAGGATTGCCTGTTGTCGTATTAATTATGATGTTCCCCAGCATTCTATTCCCCTCACCTAACCGACTAATTAATAACCGTTTAGTCTCACTTCAACAGTGATTAGTACAACTAACTTCAAAACAAATACTAGGCATTCACAATCACAAAGGACAAACTTGGGCCCTAATACTCATAGCTCTCATTTTATTTATTGGATCAACAAACCTGTTAGGTCTACTGCCGCACTCATTTACTCCAACTACCCAATTATCAATAAACTTAGGAATAGCTATTCCCCTATGAGCCGGTACCGTAATCACCGGGTTTCGCCACAAAACTAAAGCGTCCCTGGCCCACTTTTCTACCACAAGGAACACCAATCCCCCTGATCCCTATGCTTGTAATTATTGAAACCATTAGCCTTTTTATCCAGCCCGTGGCTCTGGCCGTACGACTTACAGCTAACATTACTGCAGGCCACCTATTCATACACTTAATTGGAGGAGCTGCTCTGGCCCTAACAAACATTAGTACCTCTGTTGCTTTAATTACCTTTATTATCCTCATCCTACTGACAATCCTTGAATTTGCTGTGGCTCTAATCCAAGCCTACGTCTTTACCCTACTTGTAAGCCTGTATCTACATGACAATACTTAATGACCCATCAAACCCACGCATACCATATGGTTAACCCCAGTCCATGGCCACTTACGGGAGCCCTTTCAGCCCTACTGATAACTTCAGGTCTGGCCATATGATTTCACTACAACTCAATACTATTATTGACCCTAGGTATAACCACTAACCTACTGACTATATATCAATGGTGACGAGACATTATTCGGGAAAGCACATTCCAAGGTCACCACACACCCATCGTTCAAAAAGGTCTCCGTTATGGAATAATTCTCTTTATCACCTCAGAAGTATTCTTCTTCGCAGGCTTTGTCTGGGCCTTCTACCACTCAAGTCTAGCCCCAACTCCTGAATTGGGAGGATGCTGACCACCAACAGGTATTATTCCCCTAAACCCCCTAGAAGTCCCACTACTCAATACCTCCGTACTTCTAGCTTCCGGAGTGTCAGTCACCTGAGCTCACCACAGTTTAATAGAAGGGAATCGAAAACACATACTCCAAGCACTATTTATTACAATCTCCCTAGGAGTCTACTTCACCCTCCTCCAAGCCTCCGAATACTATGAAACATCATTCACAATCTCAGACGGAGTCTACGGATCCACCTTCTTCATGGCTACAGGATTCCACGGACTACACGTAATTATCGGCTCTACCTTCCTAATTGTATGCTTCTTGCGCCAACTAAAAGATCACTTCACATCGAGCCACCACTTTGGATTTGAAGCCGCTGCTTGAGATTGACATTTCGTAGACGTGGTTTGACTATTCCTATACGTTTCTATTTATTGATGAGGATCCTATTCCTTTAGTATTAACAAGTACAGTTGACTTCCAATCAACCAGTTTCGGTATAATCCGAAAGGGAATAATAAACGTAATACTCGCCCTGCTCACCAATACACTTCTACCCACACTACTTGCACTCATCGCATTCTGACTACCCCAACTAAATATCTATGCAGAAAAAGCAAGTCCTTATGAATGTGGATTTGACCCCATAGGATCCGCCCGCCTGCCTTTCTCTATAAAATTTTTCTTAGTAGCGATTACATTCTTGCTATTTGACCTAGAAATTGCACTACTACTCCCTCTTCCTTGGGCCTCACAAACAAACAAATTATCAACCATACTTACCATAGCTCTTCTACTAATCTCTCTATTAGCCGCAAGCCTAGCCTACGAATGAACCCAAAAAGGACTAGAGTGAACTGAATATGATAATTAGTTTAAACTAAAACAAATGATTTCGACTCATTAGATTGTAGCTTGCCCTATAATTATCAGATGTCCATAGTCTATATTAATATCTTCCTGGCTTTCCTCATGTCACTTATAGGACTACTGATGTACCGATCCCACCTAATATCTTCCCTCCTATGTCTAGAAGGCATAATACTATCCCTATTTATCATGATAACCGTGGCAATTCTAAATAATCACTTCACACTAGCTAGCATGACTCCTATCATCCTGCTCGTATTTGCAGCCTGCGAGGCGGCACTGGGCTTATCCCTACTAGTAATGGTATCAAACACATATGGCACCAACTATGTACAAAACTTAAGCCTCCTACAATGCTAAAAATTATTGTCCCTACTGCCATACTCATACCGATAACATGACTATCAAAACCCAACATAATCTGAATTAACTCAACTACCTATAGCCTTCTGATCAGCCTTATTAGCCTCTCCTATTTAAATCAACTAGGCGACAACAGCCTAAATCTCTCATTACTATTTTTCTCAGACTCACTCTCTGCACCTCTACTAGTATTAACAACATGACTCCTACCACTGATGCTCATGGCTAGTCAATCACACCTGTCAAAAGAGACCTTAGCCCGAAAAAAACTATACATCACAATACTTATTATCTTACAACTTCTCTTAATTATAACATTCACCGCCACAGAACTAATTATATTCTACATTCTATTTGAAGCCACATTAATCCCCACCCTCATTATTATCACTCGATGGGGTAATCAAACGGAGCGACTAAACGCTGGCCTATACTTTCTATTCTACACCTTGGTAGGCTCGCTACCCCTCCTAGTCGCACTACTATACATCCAAAACACAACAGGGACTTTAAATTTCCTAATCATTCAATCATTCAACCACCTTCCTATGAATCCGAGCATCTTACCCACGATTCCGATATGACCAATTAATACACCTCTTATGAAATAGCTTTCTACCCCTTCCCCTAGCCCTATGTATATGACACGTCTCCCTACCCATCAGTACAGCAAGCATTCCACCTCAAACATAAGAAATATGTCTGACAAAAGAGTTACTTTGATAGAGTAAAACTTAGAGGTTTATTTCTAGAATTATAGGAATCGAACCTAATCCTAAGAATCCAAAAATCTTCGTGCTACCAATATTACACCACATTCTAAAGTAAGGTCAGCTAAATAAGCTATCGGGCCCATACCCCGAAAATGTTGGTTTATACCCTTCCCATACTAATCAAACCCCCTATTTTTATTATCATTATATCAACCGTTATTTCAGGAACTATAATCGTAATAACAGCCTCCCATTGACTTATAGTCTGAATCGGCCTCGAAATAAACCTATTAGCCATTATTCCCATCCTCATAAAAAAATATAATCCACGAGCCATAGAAGCAGCCACAAAATATTTCCTGACACAAGCAACTGCTTCAGTACTCCTAATAATAGGAATCATCATCAACCTACTGCATTCAGGACAATGAACTGTATCAAAAGATCTCAACCCCATAGCATCTATCATAATAACAACCGCCTTAGCAATAAAACTAGGACTAGCCCCATTCCACTTCTGAGTGCCCGAAGTTACACAAGGAATCTCCATATCCTCAGGCCTAATCCTACTCACATGACAAAAAATTGCTCCACTATCAATCCTATACCAAATCTCACCCACCATCAATCCCAACCTACTCCTAACAATAGCCATCATATCAGTTATAGTCGGAGGCTGAGGAGGACTTAACCAAACCCAACTACGAAAAATTATAGCATATTCCTCAATTGCCCACATAGGCTGAATAGCAGCCATCATAATATATAGCCCCACAATAATAATTTTAAACCTGACCATCTACATCATCATAACACTAACCACCTTCATATTATTCATACACAACTCCACCACCACAACATCATCCCTATCACAAACATGAAACAAAACACCCCTAATCACCTCATTTATCCTAGTACTAATAATGTCTCTAGGCGGCCTTCCTCCACTCTCCGGCTTCATCCCAAAATGAATAATCATTCAGGGACTAACTAAAAACGAAATAATTATAATACCCACACTACTAGCTATAACAGCACTACTTAACCTGTACTTCTACATACGACTAACGTATACCACTGCACTGACTGTATTCCCCTCAAACAACTGTATAAAAATAAAATGACGATTCGAGTGCACAGAGAAAACAATCCTTTTACCCTCCCCCCCCCTTAATTGTAATATCCACCATGCTACTTACCACTCGCACCAATACTATCCATCCTAGATTAGAAGTTTAGGTTAAATTAGACCAAGAGCCTTCAAAGCTCTAAGTAAGCCCTAACAGACTTAACTTCTGCATACCAATTAATCCTAAGGACTGCAAGAATCTATCTTACATCAATTGATTGCAAATCAAACACTTTAATTAAGCTAAGCCCTTACTAGATTGGTGGGCCCCAACCCCACGAAATTTTAGTTAACAGCTAAATACCCTAGTCCACTGGCTTCAATCTACTTCTCCCGCCGTCTAGAAAAAAAAGGCGGGAGAAGCCCCGGCAGCGTCAAGCTGCTTCTTTGAATTTGCAGTTCAATATGACATTCACTGCAGGACTTGGTAAAAAGAGGACTGAACCTCTGTCTTTAGATTTACAGTCTAATGCTTACTCAGCCATTTTACCTATGTTCATAAACCGCTGACTATTTTCAACCAATCACAAAGATATTGGAACTCTTTACCTTCTATTTGGCGCCTGGGCCGGTATGGTAGGGACCGCTCTCAGTCTCTTCATCCGAGCCGAACTGGGTCAACCTGGCACGCTACTAGGGGACGACCAAATTTATAATGTAGTCGTCACCGCCCATGCCTTTGTAATAATCTTCTTTATAGTAATGCCTATTATGATTGGAGGAAGATTCGGAAACTGATTGGTTCCACTAATAATTGGAGCCCCCGATATAGCATTCCCTCGAATGAATAATATGAGCTTCTGACTCCTTCCCCCGTCTTTCCTACTTTTGCTCGCATCATCGAGCGTAGAGGCTGGAGCAGGGACTGGATGGACAGTACACCCACCTCTAGCCGGCAACCTAGCTCATGCAGGAGCATCCGTAGATCTAACTATTTTTTCACTACACCTAGCAGGTGTCCCCTCAATCTTAGGTGCTATTAATTTTATTACTACTATTATTAATATAAAACCCCCTGCTCTATCCCAATATCAAACACCCCTATTTGTCTGATCGGTTTTAATCACTGCTGTATTGCTACTTCTATCACTACCAGTTTTAGCAGCAGGCATCACTATACTACTGACAGATCGAAATCTGAACACCACATTTTTTGACCCCGCCGGAGGAGGGGATCCTATCTTATATCAACACCTATTCTGATTTTTCGGTCACCCAGAAGTCTACATTTTAATTTTACCCGGGTTTGGAATAATTTCACATATTGTTACCTACTACTCAGGTAAAAAAGAACCTTTTGGCTACATGGGAATAGTCTGAGCTATAACATCAATTGGCTTTCTGGGCTTTATCGTATGAGCCCATCCCATGTTTACTGTGGGGATAGATGTGGACACACGAGCATACTTTACATCAGCTACTATAATTATTGCTATTCCCACTGGGGTAAAAGTATTTAGCTGACTGGCCACTCTTCATGGAGGTAGTATCAAATGGTCCCCTGCTATGCTATGAGCTCTGGGATTCGTTTTCCTATTCACCGTAGGAGGCTTAACAGGAATTGTACTAGCAAATTCCTCATTAGATATTGTTCTTCACGACACATACTACGTAGTAGCCCACTTCCACTATGTCTTGTCAATAGGAGCAGTATTTGCTCTCATAGGAGGCTTCGTCCATTGATTCCCCCTATTCTCAGGGTATACTCTCGATAATACTTGGGCAAAAATTCATTTTACGATTATGTTCGTAGGTGTCAATATAACGTTTTTCCCTCAGCATTTTCTAGGCCTGTCCGGAATGCCTCGACGTTATTCTGACTACCCAGACGCATATACAACTTGAAACACAATCTCCTCAATAGGCTCTTTTATTTCACTAACAGCAGTAATATTAATAGTTTGTATAGTGTGAGAAGCTTTTGCATCAAAGCGAGAAGTGGCCATAGTGGAACTAACCACAACTAATCTTGAATGGCTGCATGGATGTCCCCCTCCATATCACACATTTGAAGAGCCAACCTGTGTGCTGTTAAAATAAGAAAGGAAGGAATCGAACCTCCTTAGACTGGTTTCAAGCCAATACCATAACCATTATGTCTTTCTCAATCAAGAAGTATTAGTAAAACAATTACATAACTCTGTCAAGGTTAAATTATAGGTTTAAGCCCTATGTACTTCCATGGCATACCCCTTCCAACTAGGTTTTCAAGATGCTACATCCCCCGTCATAGAAGAGCTCCTACACTTCCATGATCACACACTAATAACTGTATTCCTAATTAGCTCCCTAGTCCTTTATATCATCTCACTAATACTAACAACCAAACTCACGCACACAAGCACAATGGATGCCCAAGAAGTAGAAACCATCTGAACCATTTTACCAGCTATCATCTTAATTCTCATTGCCCTACCCTCCTTACGAATTCTCTATATAATAGACGAGATTAATAGCCCCTCTCTTACTGTAAAGACCATGGGACATCAATGGTATTGAAGCTATGAATACACTGACTCTGAAGACCTAAGCTTTGACTCCTGTATAATTCCCACTCAAGAGCCAAAGCCCGGAGAACTCCGACTATTAGAAGTTGATAACCGAGTAGCACTACCAATAGAAGTGACCATTCGCGTGTTAATCTCAGCAGAAGACGTACTACACTCATGAGCCGTCCCATCCCTGGGCCTAAAAACTGATGCTATTCCAGGCCGACTAAACCAAACAACCCTAATGGGTACACGACCTGGACTCTATTATGGTCAGTGCTCAGAGATCTGCGGCTCAAACCACAGTTTTATGCCCATTGTTCTTGAACTAGTCCCATTAGCATATTTTGAAAAATGATCTGCGTCTATACTGTAAATTCATTAAGAAGCTAAACTAGCGTTAACCTTTTAAGTTAAAAACTGGGAGTTTAAACCTCCCCTTAATGACATGCCACAGTTAGATACATCAACCTGATTCATCACTATTATTTCAAGAATTATAACACTATTTATTATATTTCAACTAAAAATCTCAAAACACCTGTATCCTTCAAGCCCGGAACCCAAATCTACAGCTGCACTAAAACAGCCTAACCCTTGAGAAAAAAAAAAAATGAACGAAAATCTATTCACCTCTTTCACTACCCCAACAATAATAGGATTGCCTGTTGTCGTATTAATTATGATGTTCCCCAGCATTCTATTCCCCTCACCTAACCGACTAATTAATAACCGTTTAGTCTCACTTCAACAGTGATTAGTACAACTAACTTCAAAACAAATACTAGGCATTCACAATCACAAAGGACAAACTTGGGCCCTAATACTCATAGCTCTCATTTTATTTATTGGATCAACAAACCTGTTAGGTCTACTGCCGCACTCATTTACTCCAACTACCCAATTATCAATAAACTTAGGAATAGCTATTCCCCTATGAGCCGGTACCGTAATCACCGGGTTTCGCCACAAAACTAAAGCGTCCCTGGCCCACTTTTCTACCACAAGGAACACCAATCCCCCTGATCCCTATGCTTGTAATTATTGAAACCATTAGCCTTTTTATCCAGCCCGTGGCTCTGGCCGTACGACTTACAGCTAACATTACTGCAGGCCACCTATTCATACACTTAATTGGAGGAGCTGCTCTGGCCCTAACAAACATTAGTACCTCTGTTGCTTTAATTACCT
The DNA here is from genome assembly GCF_024362965.1 of Panthera pardus. Lineage (NCBI taxonomy): Eukaryota > Metazoa > Chordata > Mammalia > Carnivora > Felidae > Panthera > Panthera pardus. Next base: position 39,214 of record NW_026526846.1, read on the forward strand.
TTATTATCCTCATCCTACTGACAATCCTTGAATTTGCTGTGGCTCTAATCCAAGCCTACGTCTTTACCCTACTTGTAAGCCTGTATCTACATGACAATACTTAATGACCCATCAAACCCACGCATACCATATGGTTAACCCCAGTCCATGGCCACTTACGGGAGCCCTTTCAGCCCTACTGATAACTTCAGGTCTGGCCATATGATTTCACTACAACTCAATACTATTATTGACCCTAGGTATAACCACTAACCTACTGACTATATATCAATGGTGACGAGACATTATTCGGGAAAGCACATTCCAAGGTCACCACACACCCATCGTTCAAAAAGGTCTCCGTTATGGAATAATTCTCTTTATCACCTCAGAAGTATTCTTCTTCGCAGGCTTTGTCTGGGCCTTCTACCACTCAAGTCTAGCCCCAACTCCTGAATTGGGAGGATGCTGACCACCAACAGGTATTATTCCCCTAAACCCCCTAGAAGTCCCACTACTCAATACCTCCGTACTTCTAGCTTCCGGAGTGTCAGTCACCTGAGCTCACCACAGTTTAATAGAAGGGAATCGAAAACACATACTCCAAGCACTATTTATTACAATCTCCCTAGGAGTCTACTTCACCCTCCTCCAAGCCTCCGAATACTATGAAACATCATTCACAATCTCAGACGGAGTCTACGGATCCACCTTCTTCATGGCTACAGGATTCCACGGACTACACGTAATTATCGGCTCTACCTTCCTAATTGTATGCTTCTTGCGCCAACTAAAAGATCACTTCACATCGAGCCACCACTTTGGATTTGAAGCCGCTGCTTGAGATTGACATTTCGTAGACGTGGTTTGACTATTCCTATACGTTTCTATTTATTGATGAGGATCCTATTCCTTTAGTATTAACAAGTACAGTTGACTTCCAATCAACCAGTTTCGGTATAATCCGAAAGGGAATAATAAACGTAATACTCGCCCTGCTCACCAATACACTTCTACCCACACTACTTGCACTCATCGCATTCTGACTACCCCAACTAAATATCTATGCAGAAAAAGCAAGTCCTTATGAATGTGGATTTGACCCCATAGGATCCGCCCGCCTGCCTTTCTCTATAAAATTTTTCTTAGTAGCGATTACATTCTTGCTATTTGACCTAGAAATTGCACTACTACTCCCTCTTCCTTGGGCCTCACAAACAAACAAATTATCAACCATACTTACCATAGCTCTTCTACTAATCTCTCTATTAGCCGCAAGCCTAGCCTACGAATGAACCCAAAAAGGACTAGAGTGAACTGAATATGATAATTAGTTTAAACTAAAACAAATGATTTCGACTCATTAGATTGTAGCTTGCCCTATAATTATCAGATGTCCATAGTCTATATTAATATCTTCCTGGCTTTCCTCATGTCACTTATAGGACTACTGATGTACCGATCCCACCTAATATCTTCCCTCCTATGTCTAGAAGGCATAATACTATCCCTATTTATCATGATAACCGTGGCAATTCTAAATAATCACTTCACACTAGCTAGCATGACTCCTATCATCCTGCTCGTATTTGCAGCCTGCGAGGCGGCACTGGGCTTATCCCTACTAGTAATGGTATCAAACACATATGGCACCAACTATGTACAAAACTTAAGCCTCCTACAATGCTAAAAATTATTGTCCCTACTGCCATACTCATACCGATAACATGACTATCAAAACCCAACATAATCTGAATTAACTCAACTACCTATAGCCTTCTGATCAGCCTTATTAGCCTCTCCTATTTAAATCAACTAGGCGACAACAGCCTAAATCTCTCATTACTATTTTTCTCAGACTCACTCTCTGCACCTCTACTAGTATTAACAACATGACTCCTACCACTGATGCTCATGGCTAGTCAATCACACCTGTCAAAAGAGACCTTAGCCCGAAAAAAACTATACATCACAATACTTATTATCTTACAACTTCTCTTAATTATAACATTCACCGCCACAGAACTAATTATATTCTACATTCTATTTGAAGCCACATTAATCCCCACCCTCATTATTATCACTCGATGGGGTAATCAAACGGAGCGACTAAACGCTGGCCTATACTTTCTATTCTACACCTTGGTAGGCTCGCTACCCCTCCTAGTCGCACTACTATACATCCAAAACACAACAGGGACTTTAAATTTCCTAATCATTCAATCATTCAACCACCTTCCTATGAATCCGAGCATCTTACCCACGATTCCGATATGACCAATTAATACACCTCTTATGAAATAGCTTTCTACCCCTTCCCCTAGCCCTATGTATATGACACGTCTCCCTACCCATCAGTACAGCAAGCATTCCACCTCAAACATAAGAAATATGTCTGACAAAAGAGTTACTTTGATAGAGTAAAACTTAGAGGTTTATTTCTAGAATTATAGGAATCGAACCTAATCCTAAGAATCCAAAAATCTTCGTGCTACCAATATTACACCACATTCTAAAGTAAGGTCAGCTAAATAAGCTATCGGGCCCATACCCCGAAAATGTTGGTTTATACCCTTCCCATACTAATCAAACCCCCTATTTTTATTATCATTATATCAACCGTTATTTCAGGAACTATAATCGTAATAACAGCCTCCCATTGACTTATAGTCTGAATCGGCCTCGAAATAAACCTATTAGCCATTATTCCCATCCTCATAAAAAAATATAATCCACGAGCCATAGAAGCAGCCACAAAATATTTCCTGACACAAGCAACTGCTTCAGTACTCCTAATAATAGGAATCATCATCAACCTACTGCATTCAGGACAATGAACTGTATCAAAAGATCTCAACCCCATAGCATCTATCATAATAACAACCGCCTTAGCAATAAAACTAGGACTAGCCCCATTCCACTTCTGAGTGCCCGAAGTTACACAAGGAATCTCCATATCCTCAGGCCTAATCCTACTCACATGACAAAAAATTGCTCCACTATCAATCCTATACCAAATCTCACCCACCATCAATCCCAACCTACTCCTAACAATAGCCATCATATCAGTTATAGTCGGAGGCTGAGGAGGACTTAACCAAACCCAACTACGAAAAATTATAGCATATTCCTCAATTGCCCACATAGGCTGAATAGCAGCCATCATAATATATAGCCCCACAATAATAATTTTAAACCTGACCATCTACATCATCATAACACTAACCACCTTCATATTATTCATACACAACTCCACCACCACAACATCATCCCTATCACAAACATGAAACAAAACACCCCTAATCACCTCATTTATCCTAGTACTAATAATGTCTCTAGGCGGCCTTCCTCCACTCTCCGGCTTCATCCCAAAATGAATAATCATTCAGGGACTAACTAAAAACGAAATAATTATAATACCCACACTACTAGCTATAACAGCACTACTTAACCTGTACTTCTACATACGACTAACGTATACCACTGCACTGACTGTATTCCCCTCAAACAACTGTATAAAAATAAAATGACGATTCGAGTGCACAGAAAAAACAATCCTTTTACCCCCCCCCTCCCTTAATTGTAATATCCACCATGCTACTTACCACTCGCACCAATACTATCCATCCTAGATTAGAAGTTTAGGTTAAATTAGACCAAGAGCCTTCAAAGCTCTAAGTAAGCCCTAACAGACTTAACTTCTGCATACCAATTAATCCTAAGGACTGCAAGAATCTATCTTACATCAATTGATTGCAAATCAAACACTTTAATTAAGCTAAGCCCTTACTAGATTGGTGGGCCCCAACCCCACGAAATTTTAGTTAACAGCTAAATACCCTAGTCCACTGGCTTCAATCTACTTCTCCCGCCGTCTAGAAAAAAAAGGCGGGAGAAGCCCCGGCAGCGTCAAGCTGCTTCTTTGAATTTGCAGTTCAATATGACATTCACTGCAGGACTTGGTAAAAAGAGGACTGAACCTCTGTCTTTAGATTTACAGTCTAATGCTTACTCAGCCATTTTACCTATGTTCATAAACCGCTGACTATTTTCAACCAATCACAAAGATATTGGAACTCTTTACCTTCTATTTGGCGCCTGGGCCGGTATGGTAGGGACCGCTCTCAGTCTCTTCATCCGAGCCGAACTGGGTCAACCTGGCACGCTACTAGGGGACGACCAAATTTATAATGTAGTCGTCACCGCCCATGCCTTTGTAATAATCTTCTTTATAGTAATGCCTATTATGATTGGAGGAAGATTCGGAAACTGATTGGTTCCACTAATAATTGGAGCCCCCGATATAGCATTCCCTCGAATGAATAATATGAGCTTCTGACTCCTTCCCCCGTCTTTCCTACTTTTGCTCGCATCATCGAGCGTAGAGGCTGGAGCAGGGACTGGATGGACAGTACACCCACCTCTAGCCGGCAACCTAGCTCATGCAGGAGCATCCGTAGATCTAACTATTTTTTCACTACACCTAGCAGGTGTCCCCTCAATCTTAGGTGCTATTAATTTTATTACTACTATTATTAATATAAAACCCCCTGCTCTATCCCAATATCAAACACCCCTATTTGTCTGATCGGTTTTCATCACTGCTGTATTGCTACTTCTATCACTACCAGTTTTAGCAGCAGGCATCACTATACTACTGACAGATCGAAATCTGAACACCACATTTTTTGACCCCGCCGGAGGAGGGGATCCTATCTTATATCAACACCTATTCTGATTTTTCGGTCACCCAGAAGTCTACATTTTAATTTTACCCGGGTTTGGAATAATTTCACATATTGTTACCTACTACTCAGGTAAAAAAGAACCTTTTGGCTACATGGGAATAGTCTGAGCTATAACATCAATTGGCTTTCTGGGCTTTATCGTATGAGCCCATCCCATGTTTACTGTGGGGATAGATGTGGACACACGAGCATACTTTACATCAGCTACTATAATTATTGCTATTCCCACTGGGGTAAAAGTATTTAGCTGACTGGCCACTCTTCATGGAGGTAGTATCAAATGGTCCCCTGCTATGCTATGAGCTCTGGGATTCGTTTTCCTATTCACCGTAGGAGGCTTAACAGGAATTGTACTAGCAAATTCCTCATTAGATATTGTTCTTCACGACACATACTACGTAGTAGCCCACTTCCACTATGTCTTGTCAATAGGAGCAGTATTTGCTCTCATAGGAGGCTTCGTCCATTGATTCCCCCTATTCTCAGGGTATACTCTCGATAATACTTGGGCAAAAATTCATTTTACGATTATGTTCGTAGGTGTCAATATAACGTTTTTCCCTCAGCATTTTCTAGGCCTGTCCGGAATGCCTCGACGTTATTCTGACTACCCAGACGCATATACAACTTGAAACACAATCTCCTCAATAGGCTCTTTTATTTCACTAACAGCAGTAATATTAATAGTTTGTATAGTGTGAGAAGCTTTTGCATCAAAGCGAGAAGTGGCCATAGTGGAACTAACCACAACTAATCTTGAATGGCTGCATGGATGTCCCCCTCCATATCACACATTTGAAGAGCCAACCTGTGTGCTGTTAAAATAAGAAAGGAAGGAATCGAACCTCCTTAGACTGGTTTCAAGCCAATACCATAACCATTATGTCTTTCTCAATCAAGAAGTATTAGTAAAACAATTACATAACTCTGTCAAGGTTAAATTATAGGTTTAAGCCCTATGTACTTCCATGGCATACCCCTTCCAACTAGGTTTTCAAGATGCTACATCCCCCGTCATAGAAGAGCTCCTACACTTCCATGATCACACACTAATAACTGTATTCCTAATTAGCTCCCTAGTCCTTTATATCATCTCACTAATACTAACAACCAAACTCACGCACACAAGCACAATGGATGCCCAAGAAGTAGAAACCATCTGAACCATTTTACCAGCTATCATCTTAATTCTCATTGCCCAACCCTCCTTACGAATTCTCTATATAATAGACGAGATTAATAGCCCCTCTCTTACTGTAAAGACCATGGGACATCAATGGTATTGAAGCTATGAATACACTGACTCTGAAGACCTAAGCTTTGACTCCTGTATAATTCCCACTCAAGAGCCAAAGCCCGGAGAACTCCGACTATTAGAAGTTGATAACCGAGTAGCACTACCAATAGAAGTGACCATTCGCGTGTTAATCTCAGCAGAAGACGTACTACACTCATGAGCCGTCCCATCCCTGGGCCTAAAAACTGATGCTATTCCAGGCCGACTAAACCAAACAACCCTAATGGGTACACGACCTGGACTCTATTATGGTCAGTGCTCAGAGATCTGCGGCTCAAACCACAGTTTTATGCCCATTGTTCTTGAACTAGTCCCATTAGCATATTTTGAAAAATGATCTGCGTCTATACTGTAAATTCATTAAGAAGCTAAACTAGCGTTAACCTTTTAAGTTAAAAACTGGGAGTTTAAACCTCCCCTTAATGACATGCCACAGTTAGATACATCAACCTGATTCATCACTATTATTTCAAGAATTATAACACTATTTATTATATTTCAACTAAAAATCTCAAAACACCTGTATCCTTCAAGCCCGGAACCCAAATCTACAGCTGCACTAAAACAGCCTAACCCTTGAGAAAAAAAAAAAAATGAACGAAAATCTATTCACCTCTTTCACTACCCCAACAATAATAGGATTGCCTGTTGTCGTATTAATTATGATGTTCCCCAGCATTCTATTCCCCTCACCTAACCGACTAATTAATAACCGTTTAGTCTCACTTCAACAGTGATTAGTACAACTAACTTCAAAACAAATACTAGGCATTCACAATCACAAAGGACAAACTTGGGCCCTAATACTCATAGCTCTCATTTTATTTATTGGATCAACAAACCTGTTAGGTCTACTGCCTCACTCATTTACTCCAACTACCCAATTATCAATAAACTTAGGAATAGCTATTCCCCTATGAGCCGGTACCGTAATCACCGGGTTTCGCCACAAAACTAAAGCGTCCCTGGCCCACTTTTCTACCACAAGGAACACCAATCCCCCTGATCCCTATGCTTGTAATTATTGAAACCATTAGCCTTTTTATCCAGCCCGTGGCTCTGGCCGTACGACTTACAGCTAACATTACTGCAGGCCACCTATTCATACACTTAATTGGAGGAGCTGCTCTGGCCCTAACAAACATTAGTACCTCTGTTGCTTTAATTACCTTTATTATCCTCATCCTACTGACAATCCTTGAATTTGCTGTGGCTCTAATCCAAGCCTACGTCTTTACCCTACTTGTAAGCCTGTATCTACATGACAATACTTAATGACCCATCAAACCCACGCATACCATATGGTTAACCCCAGTCCATGGCCACTTACGGGAGCCCTTTCAGCCCTACTGATAACTTCAGGTCTGGCCATATGATTTCACTACAACTCAATACTATTATTGACCCTAGGTATAACCACTAACCTACTGACTATATATCAATGGTGACGAGACATTATTCGGGAAAGCACATTCCAAGGTCACCACACACCCATCGTTCAAAAAGGTCTCCGTTATGGAATAATTCTCTTTATCACCTCAGAAGTATTCTTCTTCGCAGGCTTTGTCTGGGCCTTCTACCACTCAAGTCTAGCCCCAACTCCTGAATTGGGAGGATGCTGACCACCAACAGGTATTATTCCCCTAAACCCCCTAGAAGTCCCACTACTCAATACCTCCGTACTTCTAGCTTCCGGAGTGTCAGTCACCTGAGCTCACCACAGTTTAATAGAAGGGAATCGAAAACACATACTCCAAGCACTATTTATTACAATCTCCCTAGGAGTCTACTTCACCCTCCTCCAAGCCTCCGAATACTATGAAACATCATTCACAATCTCAGACGGAGTCTACGGATCCACCTTCTTCATGGCTACAGGATTCCACGGACTACACGTAATTATCGGCTCTACCTTCCTAATTGTATGCTTCTTGCGCCAACTAAAAGATCACTTCACATCGAGCCACCACTTTGGATTTGAAGCCGCTGCTTGAGATTGACATTTCGTAGACGTGGTTTGACTATTCCTATACGTTTCTATTTATTGATGAGGATCCTATTCCTTTAGTATTAACAAGTACAGTTGACTTCCAATCAACCAGTTTCGGTATAATCCGAAAGGGAATAATAAACGTAATACTCGCCCTGCTCACCAATACACTTCTACCCACACTACTTGCACTCATCGCATTCTGACTACCCCAACTAAATATCTATGCAGAAAAAGCAAGTCCTTATGAATGTGGATTTGACCCCATAGGATCCGCCCGCCTGCCTTTCTCTATAAAATTTTTCTTAGTAGCGATTACATTCTTGCTATTTGACCTAGAAATTGCACTACTACTCCCTCTTCCTTGGGCCTCACAAACAAACAAATTATCAACCATACTTACCATAGCTCTTCTACTAATCTCTCTATTAGCCGCAAGCCTAGCCTACGAATGAACCCAAAAAGGACTAGAGTGAACTGAATATGATAATTAGTTTAAACTAAAACAAATGATTTCGACTCATTAGATTGTAGCTTGCCCTATAATTATCAGATGTCCATAGTCTATATTAATATCTTCCTGGCTTTCCTCATGTCACTTATAGGACTACTGATGTACCGATCCCACCTAATATCTTCCCTCCTATGTCTAGAAGGCATAATACTATCCCTATTTATCATGATAACCGTGGCAATTCTAAATAATCACTTCACACTAGCTAGCATGACTCCTATCATCCTGCTCGTATTTGCAGCCTGCGAGGCGGCACTGGGCTTATCCCTACTAGTAATGGTATCAAACACATATGGCACCGACTATGTACAAAACTTAAGCCTCCTACAATGCTAAAAATTATTGTCCCTACTGCCATACTCATACCGATAACATGACTATCAAAACCCAACATAATCTGAATTAACTCAACTACCTATAGCCTTCTGATCAGCCTTATTAGCCTCTCCTATTTAAATCAACTAGGCGACAACAGCCTAAATCTCTCATTACTATTTTTCTCAGACTCACTCTCTGCACCTCTACTAGTATTAACAACATGACTCCTACCACTGATGCTCATGGCTAGTCAATCACACCTGTCAAAAGAGACCTTAGCCCGAAAAAAACTATACATCACAATACTTATTATCTTACAACTTCTCTTAATTATAACATTCACCGCCACAGAACTAATTATATTCTACATTCTATTTGAAGCCACATTAATCCCCACCCTCATTATTATCACTCGATGGGGTAATCAAACGGAGCGACTAAACGCTGGCCTATACTTTCTATTCTACACCTTGGTAGGCTCACTACCCCTCCTAGTCGCACTACTATACATCCAAAACACAACAGGGACTTTAAATTTCCTAATCATTCAATCATTCAACCACCTTCCTATGAATCCGAGCATCTTACCCACGATTCCGATATGACCAATTAATACACCTCTTATGAAATAGCTTTCTACCCCTTCCCCTAGCCCTATGTATATGACACGTCTCCCTACCCATCAGTACAGCAAGCATTCCACCTCAAACATAAGAAATATGTCTGACAAAAGAGTTACTTTGATAGAGTAAAACTTAGAGGTTTATTTCTAGAATTATAGGAATCGAACCTAATCCTAAGAATCCAAAAATCTTCGTGCTACCAATATTACACCACATTCTAAAGTAAGGTCAGCTAAATAAGCTATCGGGCCCATACCCCGAAAATGTTGGTTTATACCCTTCCCATACTAATCAAACCCCCTATTTTTATTATCATTATATCAACCGTTATTTCAGGAACTATAATCGTAATAACAGCCTCCCATTGACTTATAGTCTGAATCGGCCTCGAAATAAACCTATTAGCCATTATTCCCATCCTCATAAAAAAATATAATCCACGAGCCATAGAAGCAGCCACAAAATATTTCCTGACACAAGCAACTGCTTCAGTACTCCTAATAATAGGAATCATCATCAACCTACTGCATTCAGGACAATGAACTGTATCAAAAGATCTCAACCCCATAGCATCTATCATAATAACAACCGCCTTAGCAATAAAACTAGGACTAGCCCCATTCCACTTCTGAGTGCCCGAAGTTACACAAGGAATCTCCATATCCTCAGGCCTAATCCTACTCACATGACAAAAAATTGCTCCACTATCAATCCTATACCAAATCTCACCCACCATCAATCCCAACCTACTCCTAACAATAGCCATCATATCAGTTATAGTCGGAGGCTGAGGAGGACTTAACCAAACCCAACTACGAAAAATTATAGCATATTCCTCAATTGCCCACATAGGCTGAATAGCAGCCATCATAATATATAGCCCCACAATAATAATTTTAAACCTGACCATCTACATCATCATAACACTAACCACCTTCATATTATTCATACACAACTCCACCACCACAACATCATCCCTATCACAAACATGAAACAAAACACCCCTAATCACCTCATTTATCCTAGTACTAATAATGTCTCTAGGCGGCCTTCCTCCACTCTCCGGCTTCATCCCAAAATGAATAATCATTCAGGGACTAACTAAAAACGAAATAATTATAATACCCACACTACTAGCTATAACAGCACTACTTAACCTGTACTTCTACATACGACTAACGTATACCACTGCACTGACTGTATTCCCCTCAAACAACTGTATAAAAATAAAATGACGATTCGAGTGCACAGAAAAAACAATCCTTTTACCCCCCCCCTCCCTTAATTGTAATATCCACCATGCTACTTACCACTCGCACCAATACTATCCATCCTAGATTAGAAGTTTAGGTTAAATTAGACCAAGAGCCTTCAAAGCTCTAAGTAAGCCCTAACAGACTTAACTTCTGCATACCAATTAATCCTAAGGACTGCAAGAATCTATCTTACATCAATTGATTGCAAATCAAACACTTTAATTAAGCTAAGCCCTTACTAGATTGGTGGGCCCCAACCCCACGAAATTTTAGTTAACAGCTAAATACCCTAGTCCACTGGCTTCAATCTACTTCTCCCGCCGTCTAGAAAAAAAAGGCGGGAGAAGCCCCGGCAGCGTCAAGCTGCTTCTTTGAATTTGCAGTTCAATATGACATTCACTGCAGGACTTGGTAAAAAGAGGACTGAACCTCTGTCTTTAGATTTACAGTCTAATGCTTACTCAGCCATTTTACCTATGTTCATAAACCGCTGACTATTTTCAACCAATCACAAAGATATTGGAACTCTTTACCTTCTATTTGGCGCCTGGGCCGGTATGGTAGGGACCGCTCTCAGTCTCTTCATCCGAGCCGAACTGGGTCAACCTGGCACGCTACTAGGGGACGACCAAATTTATAATGTAGTCGTCACCGCCCATGCCTTTGTAATAATCTTCTTTATAGTAATGCCTATTATGATTGGAGGAAGATTCGGAAACTGATTGGTTCCACTAATAATTGGAGCCCCCGATATAGCATTCCCTCGAATGAATAATATGAGCTTCTGACTCCTTCCCCCGTCTTTCCTACTTTTGCTCGCATCATCGAGCGTAGAGGCTGGAGCAGGGACTGGATGGACAGTACACCCACCTCTAGCCGGCAACCTAGCTCATGCAGGAGCATCCGTAGATCTAACTATTTTTTCACTACACCTAGCAGGTGTCCCCTCAATCTTAGGTGCTATTAATTTTATTACTACTATTATTAATATAAAACCCCCTGCTCTATCCCAATATCAAACACCCCTATTTGTCTGATCGGTTTTAATCACTGCTGTATTGCTACTTCTATCACTACCAGTTTTAGCAGCAGGCATCACTATACTACTGACAGATCGAAATCTGAACACCACATTTTTTGACCCCGCCGGAGGAGGGGATCCTATCTTATATCAACACCTATTCTGATTTTTCGGTCACCCAGAAGTCTACATTTTAATTTTACCCGGGTTTGGAATAATTTCACATATTGTTACCTACTACTCAGGTAAAAAAGAACCTTTTGGCTACATGGGAATAGTCTGAGCTATAACATCAATTGGCTTTCTGGGCTTTATCGTATGAGCCCATCCCATGTTTACTGTGGGGATAGATGTGGACACACGAGCATACTTTACATCAGCTACTATAATTATTGCTATTCCCACTGGGGTAAAAGTATTTAGCTGACTGGCCACTCTTCATGGAGGTAGTATCAAATGGTCCCCTGCTATGCTATGAGCTCTGGGATTCGTTTTCCTATTCACCGTAGGAGGCTTAACAGGAATTGTACTAGCAAATTCCTCATTAGATATTGTTCTTCACGACACATACTACGTAGTAGCCCACTTCCACTATGTCTTGTCAATAGGAGCAGTATTTGCTCTCATAGGAGGCTTCGTCCATTGATTCCCCCTATTCTCAGGGTATACTCTCGATAATACTTGGGCAAAAATTCATTTTACGATTATGTTCGTAGGTGTCAATATAACGTTTTTCCCTCAGCATTTTCTAGGCCTGTCCGGAATGCCTCGACGTTATTCTGACTACCCAGACGCATATACAACTTGAAACACAATCTCCTCAATAGGCTCTTTTATTTCACTAACAGCAGTAATATTAATAGTTTGTATAGTGTGAGAAGCTTTTGCATCAAAGCGAGAAGTGGCCATAGTGGAACTAACCACAACTAATCTTGAATGGCTGCATGGATGTCCCCCTCCATATCACACATTTGAAGAGCCAACCTGTGTGCTGTTAAAATAAGAAAGGAAGGAATCGAACCTCCTTAGACTGGTTTCAAGCCAATACCATAACCATTATGTCTTTCTCAATCAAGAAGTATTAGTAAAACAATTACATAACTCTGTCAAGGTTAAATTATAGGTTTAAGCCCTATGTACTTCCATGGCATACCCCTTCCAACTAGGGTTTCAAGATGCTACATCCCCCGTCATAGAAGAGCTCCTACACTTCCATGATCACACACTAATAACTGTATTCCTAATTAGCTCCCTAGTCCTTTATATCATCTCACTAATACTAACAACCAAACTCACGCACACAAGCACAATGGATGCCCAAGAAGTAGAAACCATCTGAACCATTTTACCAGCTATCATCTTAATTCTCATTGCCCTACCCTCCTTACGAATTCTCTATATAATAGACGAGATTAATAGCCCCTCTCTTACTGTAAAGACCATGGGACATCAATGGTATTGAAGCTATGAATACACTGACTCTGAAGACCTAAGCTTTGACTCCTGTATAATTCCCACTCAAGAGCCAAAGCCCGGAGAACTCCGACTATTAGAAGTTGATAACCGAGTAGCACTACCAATAGAAGTGACCATTCGCGTGTTAATCTCATCAGAAGACGTACTACACTCATGAGCCGTCCCATCCCTGGGCCTAAAAACTGATGCTATTCCAGGCCGACTAAACCAAACAACCCTAATGGGTACACGACCTGGACTCTATTATGGTCAGTGCTCAGAGATCTGCGGCTCAAACCACAGTTTTATGCCCATTGTTCTTGAACTAGTCCCATTAGCATATTTTGAAAAATGATCTGCGTCTATACTGTAAATTCATTAAGAAGCTAAACTAGCGTTAACCTTTTAAGTTAAAAACTGGGAGTTTAAACCTCCCCTTAATGACATGCCACAGTTAGATACATCAACCTGATTCATCACTATTATTTCAAGAATTATAACACTATTTATTATATTTCAACTAAAAATCTCAAAACACCTGTATCCTTCAAGCCCGGAACCCAAATCTACAGCTGCACTAAAACAGCCTAACCCTTGAGAAAAAAAAAAAAATGAACGAAAATCTATTCACCTCTTTCACTACCCCAACAATAATAGGATTGCCTGTTGTCGTATTAATTATGATGTTCCCCAGCATTCTATTCCCCTCACCTAACCGACTAATTAATAACCGTTTAGTCTCACTTCAACAGTGATTAGTACAACTAACTTCAAAACAAATACTAGGCATTCACAATCACAAAGGACAAACTTGGGCCCTAATACTCATAGCTCTCATTTTATTTATTGGATCAACAAACCTGTTAGGTCTACTGCCTCACTCATTTACTCCAACTACCCAATTATCAATAAACTTAGGAATAGCTATTCCCCTATGAGCCGGTACCGTAATCACCGGGTTTCGCCACAAAACTAAAGCGTCCCTGGCCCACTTTTCTACCACAAGGAACACCAATCCCCCTGATCCCTATGCTTGTAATTATTGAAACCATTAGCCTTTTTATCCAGCCCGTGGCTCTGGCCGTACGACTTACAGCTAACATTACTGCAGGCCACCTATTCATACACTTAATTGGAGGAGCTGCTCTGGCCCTAACAAACATTAGTACCTCTGTTGCTTTAATTACCTTTATTATCCTCATCCTACTGACAATCCTTGAATTTGCTGTGGCTCTAATCCAAGCCTACGTCTTTACCCTACTTGTAAGCCTGTATCTACATGACAATACTTAATGACCCATCAAACCCACGCATACCATATGGTTAACCCCAGTCCATGGCCACTTACGGGAGCCCTTTCAGCCCTACTGATAACTTCAGGTCTGGCCATATGATTTCACTACAACTCAATACTATTATTGACCCTAGGTATAACCACTAACCTACTGACTATATATCAATGGTGACGAGACATTATTCGGGAAAGCACATTCCAAGGTCACCACACACCCATCGTTCAAAAAGGTCTCCGTTATGGAATAATTCTCTTTATCACCTCAGAAGTATTCTTCTTCGCAGGCTTTGTCTGGGCCTTCTACCACTCAAGTCTAGCCCCAACTCCTGAATTGGGAGGATGCTGACCACCAACAGGTATTATTCCCCTAAACCCCCTAGAAGTCCCACTACTCAATACCTCCGTACTTCTAGCTTCCGGAGTGTCAGTCACCTGAGCTCACCACAGTTTAATAGAAGGGAATCGAAAACACATACTCCAAGCACTATTTATTACAATCTCCCTAGGAGTCTACTTCACCCTCCTCCAAGCCTCCGAATACTATGAAACATCATTCACAATCTCAGACGGAGTCTACGGATCCACCTTCTTCATGGCTACAGGATTCCACGGACTACACGTAATTATCGGCTCTACCTTCCTAATTGTATGCTTCTTGCGCCAACTAAAAGATCACTTCACATCGAGCCACCACTTTGGATTTGAAGCCGCTGCTTGAGATTGACATTTCGTAGACGTGGTTTGACTATTCCTATACGTTTCTATTTATTGATGAGGATCCTATTCCTTTAGTATTAACAAGTACAGTTGACTTCCAATCAACCAGTTTCGGTATAATCCGAAAGGGAATAATAAACGTAATACTCGCCCTGCTCACCAATACACTTCTACCCACACTACTTGCACTCATCGCATTCTGACTACCCCAACTAAATATCTATGCAGAAAAAGCAAGTCCTTATGAATGTGGATTTGACCCCATAGGATCCGCCCGCCTGCCTTTCTCTATAAAATTTTTCTTAGTAGCGATTACATTCTTGCTATTTGACCTAGAAATTGCACTACTACTCCCTCTTCCTTGGGCCTCACAAACAAACAAATTATCAACCATACTTACCATAGCTCTTCTACTAATCTCTCTATTAGCCGCAAGCCTAGCCTACGAATGAACCCAAAAAGGACTAGAGTGAACTGAATATGATAATTAGTTTAAACTAAAACAAATGATTTCGACTCATTAGATTGTAGCTTGCCCTATAATTATCAGATGTCCATAGTCTATATTAATATCTTCCTGGCTTTCCTCATGTCACTTATAGGACTACTGATGTACCGATCCCACCTAATATCTTCCCTCCTATGTCTAGAAGGCATAATACTATCCCTATTTATCATGATAACCGTGGCAATTCTAAATAATCACTTCACACTAGCTAGCATGACTCCTATCATCCTGCTCGTATTTGCAGCCTGCGAGGCGGCACTGGGCTTATCCCTACTAGTAATGGTATCAAACACATATGGCACCGACTATGTACAAAACTTAAGCCTCCTACAATGCTAAAAATTATTGTCCCTACTGCCATACTCATACCGATAACATGACTATCAAAACCCAACATAATCTGAATTAACTCAACTACCTATAGCCTTCTGATCAGCCTTATTAGCCTCTCCTATTTAAATCAACTAGGCGACAACAGCCTAAATCTCTCATTACTATTTTTCTCAGACTCACTCTCTGCACCTCTACTAGTATTAACAACATGACTCCTACCACTGATGCTCATGGCTAGTCAATCACACCTGTCAAAAGAGACCTTAGCCCGAAAAAAACTATACATCACAATACTTATTATCTTACAACTTCTCTTAATTATAACATTCACCGCCACAGAACTAATTATATTCTACATTCTATTTGAAGCCACATTAATCCCCACCCTCATTATTATCACTCGATGGGGTAATCAAACGGAGCGACTAAACGCTGGCCTATACTTTCTATTCTACACCTTGGTAGGCTCACTACCCCTCCTAGTCGCACTACTATACATCCAAAACACAACAGGGACTTTAAATTTCCTAATCATTCAATCATTCAACCACCTTCCTATGAATCCGAGCATCTTACCCACGATTCCGATATGACCAATTAATACACCTCTTATGAAATAGCTTTCTACCCCTTCCCCTAGCCCTATGTATATGACACGTCTCCCTACCCATCAGTACAGCAAGCATTCCACCTCAAACATAAGAAATATGTCTGACAAAAGAGTTACTTTGATAGAGTAAAACTTAGAGGTTTATTTCTAGAATTATAGGAATCGAACCTAATCCTAAGAATCCAAAAATCTTCGTGCTACCAATATTACACCACATTCTAAAGTAAGGTCAGCTAAATAAGCTATCGGGCCCATACCCCGAAAATGTTGGTTTATACCCTTCCCATACTAATCAAACCCCCTATTTTTATTATCATTATATCAACCGTTATTTCAGGAACTATAATCGTAATAACAGCCTCCCATTGACTTATAGTCTGAATCGGCCTCGAAATAAACCTATTAGCCATTATTCCCATCCTCATAAAAAAGTATAATCCACGAGCCATAGAAGCAGCCACAAAATATTTCCTGACACAAGCAACTGCTTCAGTACTCCTAATAATAGGAATCATCATCAACCTACTGCATTCAGGACAATGAACTGTATCAAAAGATCTCAACCCCATAGCATCTATCATAATAACAACCGCCTTAGCAATAAAACTAGGACTAGCCCCATTCCACTTCTGAGTGCCCGAAGTTACACAAGGAATCTCCATATCCTCAGGCCTAATCCTACTCACATGACAAAAAATTGCTCCACTATCAATCCTATACCAAATCTCACCCACCATCAATCCCAACCTACTCCTAACAATAGCCATCATATCAGTTATAGTCGGAGGCTGAGGAGGACTTAACCAAACCCAACTACGAAAAATTATAGCATATTCCTCAATTGCCCACATAGGCTGAATAGCAGCCATCATAATATATAGCCCCACAATAATAATTTTAAACCTGACCATCTACATCATCATAACACTAACCACCTTCATATTATTCATACACAACTCCACCACCACAACATCATCCCTATCACAAACATGAAACAAAACACCCCTAATCACCTCATTTATCCTAGTACTAATAATGTCTCTAGGCGGCCTTCCTCCACTCTCCGGCTTCATCCCAAAATGAATAATCATTCAGGGACTAACTAAAAACGAAATAATTATAATACCCACACTACTAGCTATAACAGCACTACTTAACCTGTACTTCTACATACGACTAACGTATACCACTGCACTGACTGTATTCCCCTCAAACAACTGTATAAAAATAAAATGACGATTCGAGTGCACAGAAAAAACAATCCTTTTACCCCCCCCCCTCCCTTAATTGTAATATCCACCATGCTACTTACCACTCGCACCAATACTATCCATCCTAGATTAGAAGTTTAGGTTAAATTAGACCAAGAGCCTTCAAAGCTCTAAGTAAGCCCTAACAGACTTAACTTCTGCATACCAATTAATCCTAAGGACTGCAAGAATCTATCTTACATCAATTGATTGCAAATCAAACACTTTAATTAAGCTAAGCCCTTACTAGATTGGTGGGCCCCAACCCCACGAAATTTTAGTTAACAGCTAAATACCCTAGTCCACTGGCTTCAATCTACTTCTCCCGCCGTCTAGAAAAAAAAGGCGGGAGAAGCCCCGGCAGCGTCAAGCTGCTTCTTTGAATTTGCAGTTCAATATGACATTCACTGCAGGACTTGGTAAAAAGAGGACTGAACCTCTGTCTTTAGATTTACAGTCTAATGCTTACTCAGCCATTTTACCTATGTTCATAAACCGCTGACTATTTTCAACCAATCACAAAGATATTGGAACTCTTTACCTTCTATTTGGCGCCTGGGCCGGTATGGTAGGGACCGCTCTCAGTCTCTTCATCCGAGCCGAACTGGGTCAACCTGGCACGCTACTAGGGGACGACCAAATTTATAATGTAGTCGTCACCGCCCATGCCTTTGTAATAATCTTCTTTATAGTAATGCCTATTATGATTGGAGGAAGATTCAGAAACTGATTGGTTCCACTAATAATTGGAGCCCCCGATATAGCATTCCCTCGAATGAATAATATGAGCTTCTGACTCCTTCCCCCGTCTTTCCTACTTTTGCTCGCATCATCGAGCGTAGAGGCTGGAGCAGGGACTGGATGGACAGTACACCCACCTCTAGCCGGCAACCTAGCTCATGCAGGAGCATCCGTAGATCTAACTATTTTTTCACTACACCTAGCAGGTGTCCCCTCAATCTTAGGTGCTATTAATTTTATTACTACTATTATTAATATAAAACCCCCTGCTCTATCCCAATATCAAACACCCCTATTTGTCTGATCGGTTTTAATCACTGCTGTATTGCTACTTCTATCACTACCAGTTTTAGCAGCAGGCATCACTATACTACTGACAGATCGAAATCTGAACACCACATTTTTTGACCCCGCCGGAGGAGGGGATCCTATCTTATATCAACACCTATTCTGATTTTTCGGTCACCCAGAAGTCTACATTTTAATTTTACCCGGGTTTGGAATAATTTCACATATTGTTACCTACTACTCAGGTAAAAAAGAACCTTTTGGCTACATGGGAATAGTCTGAGCTATAACATCAATTGGCTTTCTGGGCTTTATCGTATGAGCCCATCCCATGTTTACTGTGGGGATAGATGTGGACACACGAGCATACTTTACATCAGCTACTATAATTATTGCTATTCCCACTGGGGTAAAAGTATTTAGCTGACTGGCCACTCTTCATGGAGGTAGTATCAAATGGTCCCCTGCTATGCTATGAGCTCTGGGATTCGTTTTCCTATTCACCGTAGGAGGCTTAACAGGAATTGTACTAGCAAATTCCTCATTAGATATTGTTCTTCACGACACATACTACGTAGTAGCCCACTTCCACTATGTCTTGTCAATAGGAGCAGTATTTGCTCTCATAGGAGGCTTCGTCCATTGATTCCCCCTATTCTCAGGGTATACTCTCGATAATACTTGGGCAAAAATTCATTTTACGATTATGTTCGTAGGTGTCAATATAACGTTTTTCCCTCAGCATTTTCTAGGCCTGTCCGGAATGCCTCGACGTTATTCTGACTACCCAGACGCATATACAACTTGAAACACAATCTCCTCAATAGGCTCTTTTATTTCACTAACAGCAGTAATATTAATAGTTTGTATAGTGTGAGAAGCTTTTGCATCAAAGCGAGAAGTGGCCATAGTGGAACTAACCACAACTAATCTTGAATGGCTGCATGGATGTCCCCCTCCATATCACACATTTGAAGAGCCAACCTGTGTGCTGTTAAAATAAGAAAGGAAGGAATCGAACCTCCTTAGACTGGTTTCAAGCCAATACCATAACCATTATGTCTTTCTCAATCAAGAAGTATTAGTAAAACAATTACATAACTCTGTCAAGGTTAAATTATAGGTTTAAGCCCTATGTACTTCCATGGCATACCCCTTCCAACTAGGTTTTCAAGATGCTACATCCCCCGTCATAGAAGAGCTCCTACACTTCCATGATCACACACTAATAACTGTATTCCTAATTAGCTCCCTAGTCCTTTATATCATCTCACTAATACTAACAACCAAACTCACGCACACAAGCACAATGGATGCCCAAGAAGTAGAAACCATCTGAACCATTTTACCAGCTATCATCTTAATTCTCATTGCCCTACCCTCCTTACGAATTCTCTATATAATAGACGAGATTAATAGCCCCTCTCTTACTGTAAAGACCATGGGACATCAATGGTATTGAAGCTATGAATACACTGACTCTGAAGACCTAAGCTTTGACTCCTGTATAATTCCCACTCAAGAGCCAAAGCCCGGAGAACTCCGACTATTAGAAGTTGATAACCGAGTAGCACTACCAATAGAAGTGACCATTCGCGTGTTAATCTCAGCAGAAGACGTACTACACTCATGAGCCGTCCCATCCCTGGGCCTAAAAACTGATGCTATTCCAGGCCGACTAAACCAAACAACCCTAATGGGTACACGACCTGGACTCTATTATGGTCAGTGCTCAGAGATCTGCGGCTCAAACCACAGTTTTATGCCCATTGTTCTTGAACTAGTCCCATTAGCATATTTTGAAAAATGATCTGCGTCTATACTGTAAATTCATTAAGAAGCTAAACTAGCGTTAACCTTTTAAGTTAAAAACTGGGAGTTTAAACCTCCCCTTAATGACATGCCACAGTTAGATACATCAACCTGATTCATCACTATTATTTCAAGAATTATAACACTATTTATTATATTTCAACTAAAAATCTCAAAACACCTGTATCCTTCAAGCCCGGAACCCAAATCTACAGCTGCACTAAAACAGCCTAACCCTTGAGAAAAAAAAAAAATGAACGAAAATCTATTCACCTCTTTCACTACCCCAACAATAATAGGATTGCCTGTTGTCGTATTAATTATGATGTTCCCCAGCATTCTATTCCCCTCACCTAACCGACTAATTAATAACCGTTTAGTCTCACTTCAACAGTGATTAGTACAACTAACTTCAAAACAAATACTAGGCATTCACAATCACAAAGGACAAACTTGGGCCCTAATACTCATAGCTCTCATTTTATTTATTGGATCAACAAACCTGTTAGGTCTACTGCCGCACTCATTTACTCCAACTACCCAATTATCAATAAACTTAGGAATAGCTATTCCCCTATGAGCCGGTACCGTAATCACCGGGTTTCGCCACAAAACTAAAGCGTCCCTGGCCCACTTTTCTACCACAAGGAACACCAATCCCCCTGATCCCTATGCTTGTAATTATTGAAACCATTAGCCTTTTTATCCAGCCCGTGGCTCTGGCCGTACGACTTACAGCTAACATTACTGCAGGCCACCTATTCATACACTTAATTGGAGGAGCTGCTCTGGCCCTAACAAACATTAGTACCTCTGTTGCTTTAATTACCTTTATTATCCTCATCCTACTGACAATCCTTGAATTTGCTGTGGCTCTAATCCAAGCCTACGTCTTTACCCTACTTGTAAGCCTGTATCTACATGACAATACTTAATGACCCATCAAACCCACGCATACCATATGGTTAACCCCAGTCCATGGCCACTTACGGGAGCCCTTTCAGCCCTACTGATAACTTCAGGTCTGGCCATATGATTTCACTACAACTCAATACTATTATTGACCCTAGGTATAACCACTAACCTACTGACTATATATCAATGGTGACGAGACATTATTCGGGAAAGCACATTCCAAGGTCACCACACACCCATCGTTCAAAAAGGTCTCCGTTATGGAATAATTCTCTTTATCACCTCAGAAGTATTCTTCTTCGCAGGCTTTGTCTGGGCCTTCTACCACTCAAGTCTAGCCCCAACTCCTGAATTGGGAGGATGCTGACCACCAACAGGTATTATTCCCCTAAACCCCCTAGAAGTCCCACTACTCAATACCTCCGTACTTCTAGCTTCCGGAGTGTCAGTCACCTGAGCTCACCACAGTTTAATAGAAGGGAATCGAAAACACATACTCCAAGCACTATTTATTACAATCTCCCTAGGAGTCTACTTCACCCTCCTCCAAGCCTCCGAATACTATGAAACATCATTCACAATCTCAGACGGAGTCTACGGATCCACCTTCTTCATGGCTACAGGATTCCACGGACTACACGTAATTATCGGCTCTACCTTCCTAATTGTATGCTTCTTGCGCCAACTAAAAGATCACTTCACATCGAGCCACCACTTTGGATTTGAAGCCGCTGCTTGAGATTGACATTTCGTAGACGTGGTTTGACTATTCCTATACGTTTCTATTTATTGATGAGGATCCTATTCCTTTAGTATTAACAAGTACAGTTGACTTCCAATCAACCAGTTTCGGTATAATCCGAAAGGGAATAATAAACGTAATACTCGCCCTGCTCACCAATACACTTCTACCCACACTACTTGCACTCATCGCATTCTGACTACCCCAACTAAATATCTATGCAGAAAAAGCAAGTCCTTATGAATGTGGATTTGACCCCATAGGATCCGCCCGCCTGCCTTTCTCTATAAAATTTTTCTTAGTAGCGATTACATTCTTGCTATTTGACCTAGAAATTGCACTACTACTCCCTCTTCCTTGGGCCTCACAAACAAACAAATTATCAACCATACTTACCATAGCTCTTCTACTAATCTCTCTATTAGCCGCAAGCCTAGCCTACGAATGAACCCAAAAAGGACTAGAGTGAACTGAATATGATAATTAGTTTAAACTAAAACAAATGATTTCGACTCATTAGATTGTAGCTTGCCCTATAATTATCAGATGTCCATAGTCTATATTAATATCTTCCTGGCTTTCCTCATGTCACTTATAGGACTACTGATGTACCGATCCCACCTAATATCTTCCCTCCTATGTCTAGAAGGCATAATACTATCCCTATTTATCATGATAACCGTGGCAATTCTAAATAATCACTTCACACTAGCTAGCATGACTCCTATCATCCTGCTCGTATTTGCAGCCTGCGAGGCGGCACTGGGCTTATCCCTACTAGTAATGGTATCAAACACATATGGCACCGACTGTGTACAAAACTTAAGCCTCCTACAATGCTAAAAATTATTGTCCCTACTGCCATACTCATACCGATAACATGACTATCAAAACCCAACATAATCTGAATTAACTCAACTACCTATAGCCTTCTGATCAGCCTTATTAGCCTCTCCTATTTAAATCAACTAGGCGACAACAGCCTAAATCTCTCATTACTATTTTTCTCAGACTCACTCTCTGCACCTCTACTAGTATTAACAACATGACTCCTACCACTGATGCTCATGGCTAGTCAATCACACCTGTCAAAAGAGACCTTAGCCCGAAAAAAACTATACATCACAATACTTATTATCTTACAACTTCTCTTAATTATAACATTCACCGCCACAGAACTAATTATATTCTACATTCTATTTGAAGCCACATTAATCCCCACCCTCATTATTATCACTCGATGGGGTAATCAAACGGAGCGACTAAACGCTGGCCTATACTTTCTATTCTACACCTTGGTAGGCTCGCTACCCCTCCTAGTCGCACTACTATACATCCAAAACACAACAGGGACTTTAAATTTCCTAATCATTCAATCATTCAACCACCTTCCTATGAATCCGAGCATCTTACCCACGATTCCGATATGACCAATTAATACACCTCTTATGAAAAAGCTTTCTACCCCTTACCCTAGCCCTATGTATATGACACGTCTCCCTACCCATCAGTACAGCAAGCATTCCACCTCAAACATAAGAAATATGTCTGACAAAAGAGTTACTTTGATAGAGTAAAACTTAGAGGTTTATTTCTAGAATTATAGGAATCGAACCTAATCCTAAGAATCCAAAAATCTTCGTGCTACCAATATTACACCACATTCTAAAGTAAGGTCTGCTAAATAAGCTATCGGGCCCATACCCCGAAAATGTTGGTTTATACCCTTCCCATACTAATCAAACCCCCTATTTTTATTATCATTATATCAACCGTTATTTCAGGAACTATAATCGTAATAACAGCCTCCCATTGACTTATAGTCTGAATCGGCCTCGAAATAAACCTATTAGCCATTATTCCCATCCTCATAAAAAAATATAATCCACGAGCCATAGAAGCAGCCACAAAATATTTCCTGACACAAGCAACTGCTTCAGTACTCCTAATAATAGGAATCATCATCAACCTACTGCATTCAGGACAATGAACTGTATCAAAAGATCTCAACCCCATAGCATCTATCATAATAACAACCGCCTTAGCAATAAAACTAGGACTAGCCCCATTCCACTTTCTGAGTGCCCGAAGTTACACAAGGAATCTCCATATCCTCAGGCCTAATCCTACTCACATGACAAAAAATTGCTCCACTATCAATCCTATACCAAATCTCACCCACCATCAATCCCAACCTACTCCTAACAATAGCCATCATATCAGTTATAGTCGGAGGCTGAGGAGGACTTAACCAAACCCAACTACGAAAAATTATAGCATATTCCTCAATTGCCCACATAGGCTGAATAGCAGCCATCATAATATATAGCCCCACAATAATAATTTTAAACCTGACCATCTACATCATCATAACACTAACCACCTTCATATTATTCATACACAACTCCACCACCACAACATCATCCCTATCACAAACATGAAACAAAACACCCCTAATCACCTCATTTATCCTAGTACTAATAATGTCTCTAGGCGGCCTTCCTCCACTCTCCGGCTTCATCCCAAAATGAATAATCATTCAGGGACTAACTAAAAACGAAATAATTATAATACCCACACTACTAGCTATAACAGCACTACTTAACCTGTACTTCTACATACGACTAACGTATACCACTGCACTGACTGTATTCCCCTCAAACAACTGTATAAAAATAAAATGACGATTCGAGTGCACAGAAAAAACAATCCTTTTACCCCCCCCCCCTCCCTTAATTGTAATATCCACCATGCTACTTACCACTCGCACCAATACTATCCATCCTAGATTAGAAGTTTAGGTTAAATTAGACCAAGAGCCTTCAAAGCTCTAAGTAAGCCCTAACAGACTTAACTTCTGCATACCAATTAATCCTAAGGACTGCAAGAATCTATCTTACATCAATTGATTGCAAATCAAACACTTTAATTAAGCTAAGCCCTTACTAGATTGGTGGGCCCCAACCCCACGAAATTTTAGTTAACAGCTAAATACCCTAGTCCACTGGCTTCAATCTACTTCTCCCGCCGTCTAGAAAAAAAAGGCGGGAGAAGCCCCGGCAGCGTCAAGCTGCTTCTTTGAATTTGCAGTTCAATATGACATTCACTGCAGGACTTGGTAAAAAGAGGACTGAACCTCTGTCTTTAGATTTACAGTCTAATGCTTACTCAGCCATTTTACCTATGTTCATAAACCGCTGACTATTTTCAACCAATCACAAAGATATTGGAACTCTTTACCTTCTATTTGGCGCCTGGGCCGGTATGGTAGGGACCGCTCTCAGTCTCTTCATCCGAGCCGAACTGGGTCAACCTGGCACGCTACTAGGGGACGACCAAATTTATAATGTAGTCGTCACCGCCCATGCCTTTGTAATAATCTTCTTTATAGTAATGCCTATTATGATTGGAGGAAGATTCGGAAACTGATTGGTTCCACTAATAATTGGAGCCCCCGATATAGCATTCCCTCGAATGAATAATATGAGCTTCTGACTCCTTCCCCCGTCTTTCCTACTTTTGCTCGCATCATCGAGCGTAGAGGCTGGAGCAGGGACTGGATGGACAGTACACCCACCTCTAGCCGGCAACCTAGCTCATGCAGGAGCATCCGTAGATCTAACTATTTTTTCACTACACCTAGCAGGTGTCCCCTCAATCTTAGGTGCTATTAATTTTATTACTACTATTATTAATATAAAACCCCCTGCTCTATCCCAATATCAAACACCCCTATTTGTCTGATCGGTTTTCATCACTGCTGTATTGCTACTTCTATCACTACCAGTTTTAGCAGCAGGCATCACTATACTACTGACAGATCGAAATCTGAACACCACATTTTTTGACCCCGCCGGAGGAGGGGATCCTATCTTATATCAACACCTATTCTGATTTTTCGGTCACCCAGAAGTCTACATTTTAATTTTACCCGGGTTTGGAATAATTTCACATATTGTTACCTACTACTCAGGTAAAAAAGAACCTTTTGGCTACATGGGAATAGTCTGAGCTATAACATCAATTGGCTTTCTGGGCTTTATCGTATGAGCCCATCCCATGTTTACTGTGGGGATAGATGTGGACACACGAGCATACTTTACATCAGCTACTATAATTATTGCTATTCCCACTGGGGTAAAAGTATTTAGCTGACTGGCCACTCTTCATGGAGGTAGTATCAAATGGTCCCCTGCTATGCTATGAGCTCTGGGATTCGTTTTCCTATTCACCGTAGGAGGCTTAACAGGAATTGTACTAGCAAATTCCTCATTAGATATTGTTCTTCACGACACATACTACGTAGTAGCCCACTTCCACTATGTCTTGTCAATAGGAGCAGTATTTGCTCTCATAGGAGGCTTCGTCCATTGATTCCCCCTATTCTCAGGGTATACTCTCGATAATACTTGGGCAAAAATTCATTTTACGATTATGTTCGTAGGTGTCAATATAACGTTTTTCCCTCAGCATTTTCTAGGCCTGTCCGGAATGCCTCGACGTTATTCTGACTACCCAGACGCATATACAACTTGAAACACAATCTCCTCAATAGGCTCTTTTATTTCACTAACAGCAGTAATATTAATAGTTTGTATAGTGTGAGAAGCTTTTGCATCAAAGCGAGAAGTGGCCATAGTGGAACTAACCACAACTAATCTTGAATGGCTGCATGGATGTCCCCCTCCATATCACACATTTGAAGAGCCAACCTGTGTGCTGTTAAAATAAGAAAGGAAGGAATCGAACCTCCTTAGACTGGTTTCAAGCCAATACCATAACCATTATGTCTTTCTCAATCAAGAAGTATTAGTAAAACAATTACATAACTCTGTCAAGGTTAAATTATAGGTTTAAGCCCTATGTACTTCCATGGCATACCCCTTCCAACTAGGTTTTCAAGATGCTACATCCCCCGTCATAGAAGAGCTCCTACACTTCCATGATCACACACTAATAACTGTATTCCTAATTAGCTCCCTAGTCCTTTATATCATCTCACTAATACTAACAACCAAACTCACGCACACAAGCACAATGGATGCCCAAGAAGTAGAAACCATCTGAACCATTTTACCAGCTATCATCTTAATTCTCATTGCCCTACCCTCCTTACGAATTCTCTATATAATAGACGAGATTAATAGCCCCTCTCTTACTGTAAAGACCATGGGACATCAATGGTATTGAAGCTATGAATACACTGACTCTGAAGACCTAAGCTTTGACTCCTGTATAATTCCCACTCAAGAGCCAAAGCCCGGAGAACTCCGACTATTAGAAGTTGATAACCGAGTAGCACTACCAATAGAAGTGACCATTCGCGTGTTAATCTCATCAGAAGACGTACTACACTCATGAGCCGTCCCATCCCTGGGCCTAAAAACTGATGCTATTCCAGGCCGACTAAACCAAACAACCCTAATGGGTACACGACCTGGACTCTATTATGGTCAGTGCTCAGAGATCTGCGGCTCAAACCACAGTTTTATGCCCATTGTTCTTGAACTAGTCCCATTAGCATATTTTGAAAAATGATCTGCGTCTATACTGTAAATTCATTAAGAAGCTAAACTAGCGTTAACCTTTTAAGTTAAAAACTGGGAGTTTAAACCTCCCCTTAATGACATGCCACAGTTAGATACATCAACCTGATTCATCACTATTATTTCAAGAATTATAACACTATTTATTATATTTCAACTAAAAATCTCAAAACACCTGTATCCTTCAAGCCCGGAACCCAAATCTACAGCTGCACTAAAACAGCCTAACCCTTGAGAAAAAAAAAAAATGAACGAAAATCTATTCACCTCTTTCACTACCCCAACAATAATAGGATTGCCTGTTGTCGTATTAATTATGATGTTCCCCAGCATTCTATTCCCCTCACCTAACCGACTAATTAATAACCGTTTAGTCTCACTTCAACAGTGATTAGTACAACTAACTTCAAAACAAATACTAGGCATTCACAATCACAAAGGACAAACTTGGGCCCTAATACTCATAGCTCTCATTTTATTTATTGGATCAACAAACCTGTTAGGTCTACTGCCGCACTCATTTACTCCAACTACCCAATTATCAATAAACTTAGGAATAGCTATTCCCCTATGAGCCGGTACCGTAATCACCGGGTTTCGCCACAAAACTAAAGCGTCCCTGGCCCACTTTTCTACCACAAGGAACACCAATCCCCCTGATCCCTATGCTTGTAATTATTGAAACCATTAGCCTTTTTATCCAGCCCGTGGCTCTGGCCGTACGACTTACAGCTAACATTACTGCAGGCCACCTATTCATACACTTAATTGGAGGAGCTGCTCTGGCCCTAACAAACATTAGTACCTCTGTTGCTTTAATTACCTTTATTATCCTCATCCTACTGACAATCCTTGAATTTGCTGTGGCTCTAATCCAAGCCTACGTCTTTACCCTACTTGTAAGCCTGTATCTACATGACAATACTTAATGACCCATCAAACCCACGCATACCATATGGTTAACCCCAGTCCATGGCCACTTACGGGAGCCCTTTCAGCCCTACTGATAACTTCAGGTCTGGCCATATGATTTCACTACAACTCAATACTATTATTGACCCTAGGTATAACCACTAACCTACTGACTATATATCAATGGTGACGAGACATTATTCGGGAAAGCACATTCCAAGGTCACCACACACCCATCGTTCAAAAAGGTCTCCGTTATGGAATAATTCTCTTTATCACCTCAGAAGTATTCTTCTTCGCAGGCTTTGTCTGGGCCTTCTACCACTCAAGTCTAGCCCCAACTCCTGAATTGGGAGGATGCTGACCACCAACAGGTATTATTCCCCTAAACCCCCTAGAAGTCCCACTACTCAATACCTCCGTACTTCTAGCTTCCGGAGTGTCAGTCACCTGAGCTCACCACAGTTTAATAGAAGGGAATCGAAAACACATACTCCAAGCACTATTTATTACAATCTCCCTAGGAGTCTACTTCACCCTCCTCCAAGCCTCCGAATACTATGAAACATCATTCACAATCTCAGACGGAGTCTACGGATCCACCTTCTTCATGGCTACAGGATTCCACGGACTACACGTAATTATCGGCTCTACCTTCCTAATTGTATGCTTCTTGCGCCAACTAAAAGATCACTTCACATCGAGCCACCACTTTGGATTTGAAGCCGCTGCTTGAGATTGACATTTCGTAGACGTGGTTTGACTATTCCTATACGTTTCTATTTATTGATGAGGATCCTATTCCTTTAGTATTAACAAGTACAGTTGACTTCCAATCAACCAGTTTCGGTATAATCCGAAAGGGAATAATAAACGTAATACTCGCCCTGCTCACCAATACACTTCTACCCACACTACTTGCACTCATCGCATTCTGACTACCCCAACTAAATATCTATGCAGAAAAAGCAAGTCCTTATGAATGTGGATTTGACCCCATAGGATCCGCCCGCCTGCCTTTCTCTATAAAATTTTTCTTAGTAGCGATTACATTCTTGCTATTTGACCTAGAAATTGCACTACTACTCCCTCTTCCTTGGGCCTCACAAACAAACAAATTATCAACCATACTTACCATAGCTCTTCTACTAATCTCTCTATTAGCCGCAAGCCTAGCCTACGAATGAACCCAAAAAGGACTAGAGTGAACTGAATATGATAATTAGTTTAAACTAAAACAAATGATTTCGACTCATTAGATTGTAGCTTGCCCTATAATTATCAGATGTCCATAGTCTATATTAATATCTTCCTGGCTTTCCTCATGTCACTTATAGGACTACTGATGTACCGATCCCACCTAATATCTTCCCTCCTATGTCTAGAAGGCATAATACTATCCCTATTTATCATGATAACCGTGGCAATTCTAAATAATCACTTCACACTAGCTAGCATGACTCCTATCATCCTGCTCGTATTTGCAGCCTGCGAGGCGGCACTGGGCTTATCCCTACTAGTAATGGTATCAAACACATATGGCACCGACTGTGTACAAAACTTAAGCCTCCTACAATGCTAAAAATTATTGTCCCTACTGCCATACTCATACCGATAACATGACTATCAAAACCCAACATAATCTGAATTAACTCAACTACCTATAGCCTTCTGATCAGCCTTATTAGCCTCTCCTATTTAAATCAACTAGGCGACAACAGCCTAAATCTCTCATTACTATTTTTCTCAGACTCACTCTCTGCACCTCTACTAGTATTAACAACATGACTCCTACCACTGATGCTCATGGCTAGTCAATCACACCTGTCAAAAGAGACCTTAGCCCGAAAAAAACTATACATCACAATACTTATTATCTTACAACTTCTCTTAATTATAACATTCACCGCCACAGAACTAATTATATTCTACATTCTATTTGAAGCCACATTAATCCCCACCCTCATTATTATCACTCGATGGGGTAATCAAACGGAGCGACTAAACGCTGGCCTATACTTTCTATTCTACACCTTGGTAGGCTCGCTACCCCTCCTAGTCGCACTACTATACATCCAAAACACAACAGGGACTTTAAATTTCCTAATCATTCAATCATTCAACCACCTTCCTATGAATCCGAGCATCTTACCCACGATTCCGATATGACCAATTAATACACCTCTTATGAAAAAGCTTTCTACCCCTTACCCTAGCCCTATGTATATGACACGTCTCCCTACCCATCAGTACAGCAAGCATTCCACCTCAAACATAAGAAATATGTCTGACAAAAGAGTTACTTTGATAGAGTAAAACTTAGAGGTTTATTTCTAGAATTATAGGAATCGAACCTAATCCTAAGAATCCAAAAATCTTCGTGCTACCAATATTACACCACATTCTAAAGTAAGGTCTGCTAAATAAGCTATCGGGCCCATACCCCGAAAATGTTGGTTTATACCCTTCCCATACTAATCAAACCCCCTATTTTTATTATCATTATATCAACCGTTATTTCAGGAACTATAATCGTAATAACAGCCTCCCATTGACTTATAGTCTGAATCGGCCTCGAAATAAACCTATTAGCCATTATTCCCATCCTCATAAAAAAATATAATCCACGAGCCATAGAAGCAGCCACAAAATATTTCCTGACACAAGCAACTGCTTCAGTACTCCTAATAATAGGAATCATCATCAACCTACTGCATTCAGGACAATGAACTGTATCAAAAGATCTCAACCCCATAGCATCTATCATAATAACAACCGCCTTAGCAATAAAACTAGGACTAGCCCCATTCCACTTCTGAGTGCCCGAAGTTACACAAGGAATCTCCATATCCTCAGGCCTAATCCTACTCACATGACAAAAAATTGCTCCACTATCAATCCTATACCAAATCTCACCCACCATCAATCCCAACCTACTCCTAACAATAGCCATCATATCAGTTATAGTCGGAGGCTGAGGAGGACTTAACCAAACCCAACTACGAAAAATTATAGCATATTCCTCAATTGCCCACATAGGCTGAATAGCAGCCATCATAATATATAGCCCCACAATAATAATTTTAAACCTGACCATCTACATCATCATAACACTAACCACCTTCATATTATTCATACACAACTCCACCACCACAACATCATCCCTATCACAAACATGAAACAAAACACCCCTAATCACCTCATTTATCCTAGTACTAATAATGTCTCTAGGCGGCCTTCCTCCACTCTCCGGCTTCATCCCAAAATGAATAATCATTCAGGGACTAACTAAAAACGAAATAATTATAATACCCACACTACTAGCTATAACAGCACTACTTAACCTGTACTTCTACATACGACTAACGTATACCACTGCACTGACTGTATTCCCCTCAAACAACTGTATAAAAATAAAATGACGATTCGAGTGCACAGAAAAAACAATCCTTTTACCCCCCCCCCCCTCCCTTAATTGTAATATCCACCATGCTACTTACCACTCGCACCAATACTATCCATCCTAGATTAGAAGTTTAGGTTAAATTAGACCAAGAGCCTTCAAAGCTCTAAGTAAGCCCTAACAGACTTAACTTCTGCATACCAATTAATCCTAAGGACTGCAAGAATCTATCTTACATCAATTGATTGCAAATCAAACACTTTAATTAAGCTAAGCCCTTACTAGATTGGTGGGCCCCAACCCCACGAAATTTTAGTTAACAGCTAAATACCCTAGTCCACTGGCTTCAATCTACTTCTCCCGCCGTCTAGAAAAAAAAGGCGGGAGAAGCCCCGGCAGCGTCAAGCTGCTTCTTTGAATTTGCAGTTCAATATGACATTCACTGCAGGACTTGGTAAAAAGAGGACTGAACCTCTGTCTTTAGATTTACAGTCTAATGCTTACTCAGCCATTTTACCTATGTTCATAAACCGCTGACTATTTTCAACCAATCACAAAGATATTGGAACTCTTTACCTTCTATTTGGCGCCTGGGCCGGTATGGTAGGGACCGCTCTCAGTCTCTTCATCCGAGCCGAACTGGGTCAACCTGGCACGCTACTAGGGGACGACCAAATTTATAATGTAGTCGTCACCGCCCATGCCTTTGTAATAATCTTCTTTATAGTAATGCCTATTATGATTGGAGGAAGATTCGGAAACTGATTGGTTCCACTAATAATTGGAGCCCCCGATATAGCATTCCCTCGAATGAATAATATGAGCTTCTGACTCCTTCCCCCGTCTTTCCTACTTTTGCTCGCATCATCGAGCGTAGAGGCTGGAGCAGGGACTGGATGGACAGTACACCCACCTCTAGCCGGCAACCTAGCTCATGCAGGAGCATCCGTAGATCTAACTATTTTTTCACTACACCTAGCAGGTGTCCCCTCAATCTTAGGTGCTATTAATTTTATTACTACTATTATTAATATAAAACCCCCTGCTCTATCCCAATATCAAACACCCCTATTTGTCTGATCGGTTTTCATCACTGCTGTATTGCTACTTCTATCACTACCAGTTTTAGCAGCAGGCATCACTATACTACTGACAGATCGAAATCTGAACACCACATTTTTTGACCCCGCCGGAGGAGGGGATCCTATCTTATATCAACACCTATTCTGATTTTTCGGTCACCCAGAAGTCTACATTTTAATTTTACCCGGGTTTGGAATAATTTCACATATTGTTACCTACTACTCAGGTAAAAAAGAACCTTTTGGCTACATGGGAATAGTCTGAGCTATAACATCAATTGGCTTTCTGGGCTTTATCGTATGAGCCCATCCCATGTTTACTGTGGGGATAGATGTGGACACACGAGCATACTTTACATCAGCTACTATAATTATTGCTATTCCCACTGGGGTAAAAGTATTTAGCTGACTGGCCACTCTTCATGGAGGTAGTATCAAATGGTCCCCTGCTATGCTATGAGCTCTGGGATTCGTTTTCCTATTCACCGTAGGAGGCTTAACAGGAATTGTACTAGCAAATTCCTCATTAGATATTGTTCTTCACGACACATACTACGTAGTAGCCCACTTCCACTATGTCTTGTCAATAGGAGCAGTATTTGCTCTCATAGGAGGCTTCGTCCATTGATTCCCCCTATTCTCAGGGTATACTCTCGATAATACTTGGGCAAAAATTCATTTTACGATTATGTTCGTAGGTGTCAATATAACGTTTTTCCCTCAGCATTTTCTAGGCCTGTCCGGAATGCCTCGACGTTATTCTGACTACCCAGACGCATATACAACTTGAAACACAATCTCCTCAATAGGCTCTTTTATTTCACTAACAGCAGTAATATTAATAGTTTGTATAGTGTGAGAAGCTTTTGCATCAAAGCGAGAAGTGGCCATAGTGGAACTAACCACAACTAATCTTGAATGGCTGCATGGATGTCCCCCTCCATATCACACATTTGAAGAGCCAACCTGTGTGCTGTTAAAATAAGAAAGGAAGGAATCGAACCTCCTTAGACTGGTTTCAAGCCAATACCATAACCATTATGTCTTTCTCAATCAAGAAGTATTAGTAAAACAATTACATAACTCTGTCAAGGTTAAATTATAGGTTTAAGCCCTATGTACTTCCATGGCATACCCCTTCCAACTAGGTTTTCAAGATGCTACATCCCCCGTCATAGAAGAGCTCCTACACTTCCATGATCACACACTAATAACTGTATTCCTAATTAGCTCCCTAGTCCTTTATATCATCTCACTAATACTAACAACCAAACTCACGCACACAAGCACAATGGATGCCCAAGAAGTAGAAACCATCTGAACCATTTTACCAGCTATCATCTTAATTCTCATTGCCCTACCCTCCTTACGAATTCTCTATATAATAGACGAGATTAATAGCCCCTCTCTTACTGTAAAGACCATGGGACATCAATGGTATTGAAGCTATGAATACACTGACTCTGAAGACCTAAGCTTTGACTCCTGTATAATTCCCACTCAAGAGCCAAAGCCCGGAGAACTCCGACTATTAGAAGTTGATAACCGAGTAGCACTACCAATAGAAGTGACCATTCGCGTGTTAATCTCATCAGAAGACGTACTACACTCATGAGCCGTCCCATCCCTGGGCCTAAAAACTGATGCTATTCCAGGCCGACTAAACCAAACAACCCTAATGGGTACACGACCTGGACTCTATTATGGTCAGTGCTCAGAGATCTGCGGCTCAAACCACAGTTTTATGCCCATTGTTCTTGAACTAGTCCCATTAGCATATTTTGAAAAATGATCTGCGTCTATACTGTAAATTCATTAAGAAGCTAAACTAGCGTTAACCTTTTAAGTTAAAAACTGGGAGTTTAAACCTCCCCTTAATGACATGCCACAGTTAGATACATCAACCTGATTCATCACTATTATTTCAAGAATTATAACACTATTTATTATATTTCAACTAAAAATCTCAAAACACCTGTATCCTTCAAGCCCGGAACCCAAATCTACAGCTGCACTAAAACAGCCTAACCCTTGAGAAAAAAAAAAAAATGAACGAAAATCTATTCACCTCTTTCACTACCCCAACAATAATAGGATTGCCTGTTGTCGTATTAATTATGATGTTCCCCAGCATTCTATTCCCCTCACCTAACCGACTAATTAATAACCGTTTAGTCTCACTTCAACAGTGATTAGTACAACTAACTTCAAAACAAATACTAGGCATTCACAATCACAAAGGACAAACTTGGGCCCTAATACTCATAGCTCTCATTTTATTTATTGGATCAACAAACCTGTTAGGTCTACTGCCGCACTCATTTACTCCAACTACCCAATTATCAATAAACTTAGGAATAGCTATTCCCCTATGAGCCGGTACCGTAATCACCGGGTTTCGCCACAAAACTAAAGCGTCCCTGGCCCACTTTTCTACCACAAGGAACACCAATCCCCCTGATCCCTATGCTTGTAATTATTGAAACCATTAGCCTTTTTATCCAGCCCGTGGCTCTGGCCGTACGACTTACAGCTAACATTACTGCAGGCCACCTATTCATACACTTAATTGGAGGAGCTGCTCTGGCCCTAACAAACATTAGTACCTCTGTTGCTTTAATTACCTTTATTATCCTCATCCTACTGACAATCCTTGAATTTGCTGTGGCTCTAATCCAAGCCTACGTCTTTACCCTACTTGTAAGCCTGTATCTACATGACAATACTTAATGACCCATCAAACCCACGCATACCATATGGTTAACCCCAGTCCATGGCCACTTACGGGAGCCCTTTCAGCCCTACTGATAACTTCAGGTCTGGCCATATGATTTCACTACAACTCAATACTATTATTGACCCTAGGTATAACCACTAACCTACTGACTATATATCAATGGTGACGAGACATTATTCGGGAAAGCACATTCCAAGGTCACCACACACCCATCGTTCAAAAAGGTCTCCGTTATGGAATAATTCTCTTTATCACCTCAGAAGTATTCTTCTTCGCAGGCTTTGTCTGGGCCTTCTACCACTCAAGTCTAGCCCCAACTCCTGAATTGGGAGGATGCTGACCACCAACAGGTATTATTCCCCTAAACCCCCTAGAAGTCCCACTACTCAATACCTCCGTACTTCTAGCTTCCGGAGTGTCAGTCACCTGAGCTCACCACAGTTTAATAGAAGGGAATCGAAAACACATACTCCAAGCACTATTTATTACAATCTCCCTAGGAGTCTACTTCACCCTCCTCCAAGCCTCCGAATACTATGAAACATCATTCACAATCTCAGACGGAGTCTACGGATCCACCTTCTTCATGGCTACAGGATTCCACGGACTACACGTAATTATCGGCTCTACCTTCCTAATTGTATGCTTCTTGCGCCAACTAAAAGATCACTTCACATCGAGCCACCACTTTGGATTTGAAGCCGCTGCTTGAGATTGACATTTCGTAGACGTGGTTTGACTATTCCTATACGTTTCTATTTATTGATGAGGATCCTATTCCTTTAGTATTAACAAGTACAGTTGACTTCCAATCAACCAGTTTCGGTATAATCCGAAAGGGAATAATAAACGTAATACTCGCCCTGCTCACCAATACACTTCTACCCACACTACTTGCACTCATCGCATTCTGACTACCCCAACTAAATATCTATGCAGAAAAAGCAAGTCCTTATGAATGTGGATTTGACCCCATAGGATCCGCCCGCCTGCCTTTCTCTATAAAATTTTTCTTAGTAGCGATTACATTCTTGCTATTTGACCTAGAAATTGCACTACTACTCCCTCTTCCTTGGGCCTCACAAACAAACAAATTATCAACCATACTTACCATAGCTCTTCTACTAATCTCTCTATTAGCCGCAAGCCTAGCCTACGAATGAACCCAAAAAGGACTAGAGTGAACTGAATATGATAATTAGTTTAAACTAAAACAAATGATTTCGACTCATTAGATTGTAGCTTGCCCTATAATTATCAGATGTCCATAGTCTATATTAATATCTTCCTGGCTTTCCTCATGTCACTTATAGGACTACTGATGTACCGATCCCACCTAATATCTTCCCTCCTATGTCTAGAAGGCATAATACTATCCCTATTTATCATGATAACCGTGGCAATTCTAAATAATCACTTCACACTAGCTAGCATGACTCCTATCATCCTGCTCGTATTTGCAGCCTGCGAGGCGGCACTGGGCTTATCCCTACTAGTAATGGTATCAAACACATATGGCACCGACTATGTACAAAACTTAAGCCTCCTACAATGCTAAAAATTATTGTCCCTACTGCCATACTCATACCGATAACATGACTATCAAAACCCAACATAATCTGAGTTAACTCAACTACCTATAGCCTTCTGATCAGCCTTATTAGCCTCTCCTATTTAAATCAACTAGGCGACAACAGCCTAAATCTCTCATTACTATTTTTCTCAGACTCACTCTCTGCACCTCTACTAGTATTAACAACATGACTCCTACCACTGATGCTCATGGCTAGTCAATCACACCTGTCAAAAGAGACCTTAGCCCGAAAAAAACTATACATCACAATACTTATTATCTTACAACTTCTCTTAATTATAACATTCACCGCCACAGAACTAATTATATTCTACATTCTATTTGAAGCCACATTAATCCCCACCCTCATTATTATCACTCGATGGGGTAATCAAACGGAGCGACTAAACGCTGGCCTATACTTTCTATTCTACACCTTGGTAGGCTCACTACCCCTCCTAGTCGCACTACTATACATCCAAAACACAACAGGGACTTTAAATTTCCTAATCATTCAATCATTCAACCACCTTCCTATGAATCCGAGCATCTTACCCACGATTCCGATATGACCAATTAATACACCTCTTATGAAATAGCTTTCTACCCCTTCCCCTAGCCCTATGTATATGACACGTCTCCCTACCCATCAGTACAGCAAGCATTCCACCTCAAACATAAGAAATATGTCTGACAAAAGAGTTACTTTGATAGAGTAAAACTTAGAGGTTTATTTCTAGAATTATAGGAATCGAACCTAATCCTAAGAATCCAAAAATCTTCGTGCTACCAATATTACACCACATTCTAAAGTAAGGTCAGCTAAATAAGCTATCGGGCCCATACCCCGAAAATGTTGGTTTATACCCTTCCCATACTAATCAAACCCCCTATTTTTATTATCATTATATCAACCGTTATTTCAGGAACTATAATCGTAATAACAGCCTCCCATTGACTTATAGTCTGAATCGGCCTCGAAATAAACCTATTAGCCATTATTCCCATCCTCATAAAAAAGTATAATCCACGAGCCATAGAAGCAGCCACAAAATATTTCCTGACACAAGCAACTGCTTCAGTACTCCTAATAATAGGAATCATCATCAACCTACTGCATTCAGGACAATGAACTGTATCAAAAGATCTCAACCCCATAGCATCTATCATAATAACAACCGCCTTAGCAATAACACTAGGACTAGCCCCATTCCACTTCTGAGTGCCCGAAGTTACACAAGGAATCTCCATATCCTCAGGCCTAATCCTACTCACATGACAAAAAATTGCTCCACTATCAATCCTATACCAAATCTCACCCACCATCAATCCCAACCTACTCCTAACAATAGCCATCATATCAGTTATAGTCGGAGGCTGAGGAGGACTTAACCAAACCCAACTACGAAAAATTATAGCATATTCCTCAATTGCCCACATAGGCTGAATAGCAGCCATCATAATATATAGCCCCACAATAATAATTTTAAACCTGACCATCTACATCATCATAACACTAACCACCTTCATATTATTCATACACAACTCCACCACCACAACATCATCCCTATCACAAACATGAAACAAAACACCCCTAATCACCTCATTTATCCTAGTACTAATAATGTCTCTAGGCGGCCTTCCTCCACTCTCCGGCTTCATCCCAAAATGAATAATCATTCAGGGACTAACTAAAAACGAAATAATTATAATACCCACACTACTAGCTATAACAGCACTACTTAACCTGTACTTCTACATACGACTAACGTATACCACTGCACTGACTGTATTCCCCTCAAACAACTGTATAAAAATAAAATGACGATTCGAGTGCACAGAAAAAACAATCCTTTTACCCCCCCCCCTCCCTTAATTGTAATATCCACCATGCTACTTACCACTCGCACCAATACTATCCATCCTAGATTAGAAGTTTAGGTTAAATTAGACCAAGAGCCTTCAAAGCTCTAAGTAAGCCCTAACAGACTTAACTTCTGCATAC
Source organism: Panthera pardus (assembly GCF_024362965.1). Classification (NCBI taxonomy): domain Eukaryota; kingdom Metazoa; phylum Chordata; class Mammalia; order Carnivora; family Felidae; genus Panthera; species Panthera pardus. The sequence goes on from NW_026526846.1 coordinate 78,883, forward strand.
CAATTAATCCTAAGGACTGCAAGAATCTATCTTACATCAATTGATTGCAAATCAAACACTTTAATTAAGCTAAGCCCTTACTAGATTGGTGGGCCCCAACCCCACGAAATTTTAGTTAACAGCTAAATACCCTAGTCCACTGGCTTCAATCTACTTCTCCCGCCGTCTAGAAAAAAAAGGCGGGAGAAGCCCCGGCAGCGTCAAGCTGCTTCTTTGAATTTGCAGTTCAATATGACATTCACTGCAGGACTTGGTAAAAAGAGGACTGAACCTCTGTCTTTAGATTTACAGTCTAATGCTTACTCAGCCATTTTACCTATGTTCATAAACCGCTGACTATTTTCAACCAATCACAAAGATATTGGAACTCTTTACCTTCTATTTGGCGCCTGGGCCGGTATGGTAGGGACCGCTCTCAGTCTCTTCATCCGAGCCGAACTGGGTCAACCTGGCACGCTACTAGGGGACGACCAAATTTATAATGTAGTCGTCACCGCCCATGCCTTTGTAATAATCTTCTTTATAGTAATGCCTATTATGATTGGAGGAAGATTCGGAAACTGATTGGTTCCACTAATAATTGGAGCCCCCGATATAGCATTCCCTCGAATGAATAATATGAGCTTCTGACTCCTTCCCCCGTCTTTCCTACTTTTGCTCGCATCATCGAGCGTAGAGGCTGGAGCAGGGACTGGATGGACAGTACACCCACCTCTAGCCGGCAACCTAGCTCATGCAGGAGCATCCGTAGATCTAACTATTTTTTCACTACACCTAGCAGGTGTCCCCTCAATCTTAGGTGCTATTAATTTTATTACTACTATTATTAATATAAAACCCCCTGCTCTATCCCAATATCAAACACCCCTATTTGTCTGATCGGTTTTAATCACTGCTGTATTGCTACTTCTATCACTACCAGTTTTAGCAGCAGGCATCACTATACTACTGACAGATCGAAATCTGAACACCACATTTTTTGACCCCGCCGGAGGAGGGGATCCTATCTTATATCAACACCTATTCTGATTTTTCGGTCACCCAGAAGTCTACATTTTAATTTTACCCGGGTTTGGAATAATTTCACATATTGTTACCTACTACTCAGGTAAAAAAGAACCTTTTGGCTACATGGGAATAGTCTGAGCTATAACATCAATTGGCTTTCTGGGCTTTATCGTATGAGCCCATCCCATGTTTACTGTGGGGATAGATGTGGACACACGAGCATACTTTACATCAGCTACTATAATTATTGCTATTCCCACTGGGGTAAAAGTATTTAGCTGACTGGCCACTCTTCATGGAGGTAGTATCAAATGGTCCCCTGCTATGCTATGAGCTCTGGGATTCGTTTTCCTATTCACCGTAGGAGGCTTAACAGGAATTGTACTAGCAAATTCCTCATTAGATATTGTTCTTCACGACACATACTACGTAGTAGCCCACTTCCACTATGTCTTGTCAATAGGAGCAGTATTTGCTCTCATAGGAGGCTTCGTCCATTGATTCCCCCTATTCTCAGGGTATACTCTCGATAATACTTGGGCAAAAATTCATTTTACGATTATGTTCGTAGGTGTCAATATAACGTTTTTCCCTCAGCATTTTCTAGGCCTGTCCGGAATGCCTCGACGTTATTCTGACTACCCAGACGCATATACAACTTGAAACACAATCTCCTCAATAGGCTCTTTTATTTCACTAACAGCAGTAATATTAATAGTTTGTATAGTGTGAGAAGCTTTTGCATCAAAGCGAGAAGTGGCCATAGTGGAACTAACCACAACTAATCTTGAATGGCTGCATGGATGTCCCCCTCCATATCACACATTTGAAGAGCCAACCTGTGTGCTGTTAAAATAAGAAAGGAAGGAATCGAACCTCCTTAGACTGGTTTCAAGCCAATACCATAACCATTATGTCTTTCTCAATCAAGAAGTATTAGTAAAACAATTACATAACTCTGTCAAGGTTAAATTATAGGTTTAAGCCCTATGTACTTCCATGGCATACCCCTTCCAACTAGGGTTTCAAGATGCTACATCCCCCGTCATAGAAGAGCTCCTACACTTCCATGATCACACACTAATAACTGTATTCCTAATTAGCTCCCTAGTCCTTTATATCATCTCACTAATACTAACAACCAAACTCACGCACACAAGCACAATGGATGCCCAAGAAGTAGAAACCATCTGAACCATTTTACCAGCTATCATCTTAATTCTCATTGCCCTACCCTCCTTACGAATTCTCTATATAATAGACGAGATTAATAGCCCCTCTCTTACTGTAAAGACCATGGGACATCAATGGTATTGAAGCTATGAATACACTGACTCTGAAGACCTAAGCTTTGACTCCTGTATAATTCCCACTCAAGAGCCAAAGCCCGGAGAACTCCGACTATTAGAAGTTGATAACCGAGTAGCACTACCAATAGAAGTGACCATTCGCGTGTTAATCTCATCAGAAGACGTACTACACTCATGAGCCGTCCCATCCCTGGGCCTAAAAACTGATGCTATTCCAGGCCGACTAAACCAAACAACCCTAATGGGTACACGACCTGGACTCTATTATGGTCAGTGCTCAGAGATCTGCGGCTCAAACTACAGTTTTATGCCCATTGTTCTTGAACTAGTCCCATTAGCATATTTTGAAAAATGATCTGCGTCTATACTGTAAATTCATTAAGAAGCTAAACTAGCGTTAACCTTTTAAGTTAAAAACTGGGAGTTTAAACCTCCCCTTAATGACATGCCACAGTTAGATACATCAACCTGATTCATCACTATTATTTCAAGAATTATAACACTATTTATTATATTTCAACTAAAAATCTCAAAACACCTGTATCCTTCAAGCCCGGAACCCAAATCTACAGCTGCACTAAAACAGCCTAACCCTTGAGAAAAAAAAAAAAATGAACGAAAATCTATTCACCTCTTTCACTACCCCAACAATAATAGGATTGCCTGTTGTCGTATTAATTATGATGTTCCCCAGCATTCTATTCCCCTCACCTAACCGACTAATTAATAACCGTTTAGTCTCACTTCAACAGTGATTAGTACAGCTAACTTCAAAACAAATACTAGGCATTCACAATCACAAAGGACAAACTTGGGCCCTAATACTCATAGCTCTCATTTTATTTATTGGATCAACAAACCTGTTAGGTCTACTGCCTCACTCATTTACTCCAACTACCCAATTATCAATAAACTTAGGAATAGCTATTCCCCTATGAGCCGGTACCGTAATCACCGGGTTTCGCCACAAAACTAAAGCGTCCCTGGCCCACTTTTCTACCACAAGGAACACCAATCCCCCTGATCCCTATGCTTGTAATTATTGAAACCATTAGCCTTTTTATCCAGCCCGTGGCTCTGGCCGTACGACTTACAGCTAACATTACTGCAGGCCACCTATTCATACACTTAATTGGAGGAGCTGCTCTGGCCCTAACAAACATTAGTACCTCTGTTGCTTTAATTACCTTTATTATCCTCATCCTACTGACAATCCTTGAATTTGCTGTGGCTCTAATCCAAGCCTACGTCTTTACCCTACTTGTAAGCCTGTATCTACATGACAATACTTAATGACCCATCAAACCCACGCATACCATATGGTTAACCCCAGTCCATGGCCACTTACGGGAGCCCTTTCAGCCCTACTGATAACTTCAGGTCTGGCCATATGATTTCACTACAACTCAATACTATTATTGACCCTAGGTATAACCACTAACCTACTGACTATATATCAATGGTGACGAGACATTATTCGGGAAAGCACATTCCAAGGTCACCACACACCCATCGTTCAAAAAGGTCTCCGTTATGGAATAATTCTCTTTATCACCTCAGAAGTATTCTTCTTCGCAGGCTTTGTCTGGGCCTTCTACCACTCAAGTCTAGCCCCAACTCCTGAATTGGGAGGATGCTGACCACCAACAGGTATTATTCCCCTAAACCCCCTAGAAGTCCCACTACTCAATACCTCCGTACTTCTAGCTTCCGGAGTGTCAGTCACCTGAGCTCACCACAGTTTAATAGAAGGGAATCGAAAACACATACTCCAAGCACTATTTATTACAATCTCCCTAGGAGTCTACTTCACCCTCCTCCAAGCCTCCGAATACTATGAAACATCATTCACAATCTCAGACGGAGTCTACGGATCCACCTTCTTCATGGCTACAGGATTCCACGGACTACACGTAATTATCGGCTCTACCTTCCTAATTGTATGCTTCTTGCGCCAACTAAAAGATCACTTCACATCGAGCCACCACTTTGGATTTGAAGCCGCTGCTTGAGATTGACATTTCGTAGACGTGGTTTGACTATTCCTATACGTTTCTATTTATTGATGAGGATCCTATTCCTTTAGTATTAACAAGTACAGTTGACTTCCAATCAACCAGTTTCGGTATAATCCGAAAGGGAATAATAAACGTAATACTCGCCCTGCTCACCAATACACTTCTACCCACACTACTTGCACTCATCGCATTCTGACTACCCCAACTAAATATCTATGCAGAAAAAGCAAGTCCTTATGAATGTGGATTTGACCCCGTAGGATCCGCCCGCCTGCCTTTCTCTATAAAATTTTTCTTAGTAGCGATTACATTCTTGCTATTTGACCTAGAAATTGCACTACTACTCCCTCTTCCTTGGGCCTCACAAACAAACAAATTATCAACCATACTTACCATAGCTCTTCTACTAATCTCTCTATTAGCCGCAAGCCTAGCCTACGAATGAACCCAAAAAGGACTAGAGTGAACTGAATATGATAATTAGTTTAAACTAAAACAAATGATTTCGACTCATTAGATTGTAGCTTGCCCTATAATTATCAGATGTCCATAGTCTATATTAATATCTTCCTGGCTTTCCTCATGTCACTTATAGGACTACTGATGTACCGATCCCACCTAATATCTTCCCTCCTATGTCTAGAAGGCATAATACTATCCCTATTTATCATGATAACCGTGGCAATTCTAAATAATCACTTCACACTAGCTAGCATGACTCCTATCATCCTGCTCGTATTTGCAGCCTGCGAGGCGGCACTGGGCTTATCCCTACGAGTAATGGTATCAAACACATATGGCACCGACTATGTACAAAACTTAAGCCTCCTACAATGCTAAAAATTATTGTCCCTACTGCCATACTCATACCGATAACATGACTATCAAAACCCAACATAATCTGAATTAACTCAACTACCTATAGCCTTCTGATCAGCCTTATTAGCCTCTCCTATTTAAATCAACTAGGCGACAACAGCCTAAATCTCTCATTACTATTTTTCTCAGACTCACTCTCTGCACCTCTACTAGTATTAACAACATGACTCCTACCACTGATGCTCATGGCTAGTCAATCACACCTGTCAAAAGAGACCTTAGCCCGAAAAAAACTATACATCACAATACTTATTATCTTACAACTTCTCTTAATTATAACATTCACCGCCACAGAACTAATTATATTCTACATTCTATTTGAAGCCACATTAATCCCCACCCTCATTATTATCACTCGATGGGGTAATCAAACGGAGCGACTAAACGCTGGCCTATACTTTCTATTCTACACCTTGGTAGGCTCACTACCCCTCCTAGTCGCACTACTATACATCCAAAACACAACAGGGACTTTAAATTTCCTAATCATTCAATCATTCAACCACCTTCCTATGAATCCGAGCATCTTACCCACGATTCCGATATGACCAATTAATACACCTCTTATGAAATAGCTTTCTACCCCTTCCCCTAGCCCTATGTATATGACACGTCTCCCTACCCATCAGTACAGCAAGCATTCCACCTCAAACATAAGAAATATGTCTGACAAAAGAGTTACTTTGATAGAGTAAAACTTAGAGGTTTATTTCTAGAATTATAGGAATCGAACCTAATCCTAAGAATCCAAAAATCTTCGTGCTACCAATATTACACCACATTCTAAAGTAAGGTCAGCTAAATAAGCTATCGGGCCCATACCCCGAAAATGTTGGTTTATACCCTTCCCATACCAATCAAACCCCCTATTTTTATTATCATTATATCAACCGTTATTTCAGGAACTATAATCGTAATAACAGCCTCCCATTGACTTATAGTCTGAATCGGCCTCGAAATAAACCTATTAGCCATTATTCCCATCCTCATAAAAAAATATAATCCACGAGCCATAGAAGCAGCCACAAAATATTTCCTGACACAAGCAACTGCTTCAGTACTCCTAATAATAGGAATCATCATCAACCTACTGCATTCAGGACAATGAACTGTATCAAAAGATCTCAACCCCATAGCATCTATCATAATAACAACCGCCTTAGCAATAAAACTAGGACTAGCCCCATTCCACTTCTGAGTGCCCGAAGTTACACAAGGAATCTCCATATCCTCAGGCCTAATCCTACTCACATGACAAAAAATTGCTCCACTATCAATCCTATACCAAATCTCACCCACCATCAATCCCAACCTACTCCTAACAATAGCCATCATATCAGTTATAGTCGGAGGCTGAGGAGGACTTAACCAAACCCAACTACGAAAAATTATAGCATATTCCTCAATTGCCCACATAGGCTGAATAGCAGCCATCATAATATATAGCCCCACAATAATAATTTTAAACCTGACCATCTACATCATCATAACACTAACCACCTTCATATTATTCATACACAACTCCACCACCACAACATCATCCCTATCACAAACATGAAACAAAACACCCCTAATCACCTCATTTATCCTAGTACTAATAATGTCTCTAGGCGGCCTTCCTCCACTCTCCGGCTTCATCCCAAAATGAATAATCATTCAGGGACTAACTAAAAACGAAATAATTATAATACCCACACTACTAGCTATAACAGCACTACTTAACCTGTACTTCTACATACGACTAACGTATACCACTGCACTGACTGTATTCCCCTCAAACAACTGTATAAAAATAAAATGACGATTCGAGTGCACAGAAAAAACAATCCTTTTACCCCCCCCCCTCCCTTAATTGTAATATCCACCATGCTACTTACCACTCGCACCAATACTATCCATCCTAGATTAGAAGTTTAGGTTAAATTAGACCAAGAGCCTTCAAAGCTCTAAGTAAGCCCTAACAGACTTAACTTCTGCATACCAATTAATCCTAAGGACTGCAAGAATCTATCTTACATCAATTGATTGCAAATCAAACACTTTAATTAAGCTAAGCCCTTACTAGATTGGTGGGCCCCAACCCCACGAAATTTTAGTTAACAGCTAAATACCCTAGTCCACTGGCTTCAATCTACTTCTCCCGCCGTCTAGAAAAAAAAGGCGGGAGAAGCCCCGGCAGCGTCAAGCTGCTTCTTTGAATTTGCAGTTCAATATGACATTCACTGCAGGACTTGGTAAAAAGAGGACTGAACCTCTGTCTTTAGATTTACAGTCTAATGCTTACTCAGCCATTTTACCTATGTTCATAAACCGCTGACTATTTTCAACCAATCACAAAGATATTGGAACTCTTTACCTTCTATTTGGCGCCTGGGCCGGTATGGTAGGGACCGCTCTCAGTCTCTTCATCCGAGCCGAACTGGGTCAACCTGGCACGCTACTAGGGGACGACCAAATTTATAATGTAGTCGTCACCGCCCATGCCTTTGTAATAATCTTCTTTATAGTAATGCCTATTATGATTGGAGGAAGATTCGGAAACTGATTGGTTCCACTAATAATTGGAGCCCCCGATATAGCATTCCCTCGAATGAATAATATGAGCTTCTGACTCCTTCCCCCGTCTTTCCTACTTTTGCTCGCATCATCGAGCGTAGAGGCTGGAGCAGGGACTGGATGGACAGTACACCCACCTCTAGCCGGCAACCTAGCTCATGCAGGAGCATCCGTAGATCTAACTATTTTTTCACTACACCTAGCAGGTGTCCCCTCAATCTTAGGTGCTATTAATTTTATTACTACTATTATTAATATAAAACCCCCTGCTCTATCCCAATATCAAACACCCCTATTTGTCTGATCGGTTTTCATCACTGCTGTATTGCTACTTCTATCACTACCAGTTTTAGCAGCAGGCATCACTATACTACTGACAGATCGAAATCTGAACACCACATTTTTTGACCCCGCCGGAGGAGGGGATCCTATCTTATATCAACACCTATTCTGATTTTTCGGTCACCCAGAAGTCTACATTTTAATTTTACCCGGGTTTGGAATAATTTCACATATTGTTACCTACTACTCAGGTAAAAAAGAACCTTTTGGCTACATGGGAATAGTCTGAGCTATAACATCAATTGGCTTTCTGGGCTTTATCGTATGAGCCCATCCCATGTTTACTGTGGGGAGATGTGGACACACGAGCATACTTTACATCAGCTACTATAATTATTGCTATTCCCACTGGGGTAAAAGTATTTAGCTGACTGGCCACTCTTCATGGAGGTAGTATCAAATGGTCCCCTGCTATGCTATGAGCTCTGGGATTCGTTTTCCTATTCACCGTAGGAGGCTTAACAGGAATTGTACTAGCAAATTCCTCATTAGATATTGTTCTTCACGACACATACTACGTAGTAGCCCACTTCCACTATGTCTTGTCAATAGGAGCAGTATTTGCTCTCATAGGAGGCTTCGTCCATTGATTCCCCCTATTCTCAGGGTATACTCTCGATAATACTTGGGCAAAAATTCATTTTACGATTATGTTCGTAGGTGTCAATATAACGTTTTTCCCTCAGCATTTTCTAGGCCTGTCCGGAATGCCTCGACGTTATTCTGACTACCCAGACGCATATACAACTTGAAACACAATCTCCTCAATAGGCTCTTTTATTTCACTAACAGCAGTAATATTAATAGTTTGTATAGTGTGAGAAGCTTTTGCATCAAAGCGAGAAGTGGCCATAGTGGAACTAACCACAACTAATCTTGAATGGCTGCATGGATGTCCCCCTCCATATCACACATTTGAAGAGCCAACCTGTGTGCTGTTAAAATAAGAAAGGAAGGAATCGAACCTCCTTAGACTGGTTTCAAGCCAATACCATAACCATTATGTCTTTCTCAATCAAGAAGTATTAGTAAAACAATTACATAACTCTGTCAAGGTTAAATTATAGGTTTAAGCCCTATGTACTTCCATGGCATACCCCTTCCAACTAGGTTTTCAAGATGCTACATCCCCCGTCATAGAAGAGCTCCTACACTTCCATGATCACACACTAATAACTGTATTCCTAATTAGCTCCCTAGTCCTTTATATCATCTCACTAATACTAACAACCAAACTCACGCACACAAGCACAATGGATGCCCAAGAAGTAGAAACCATCTGAACCATTTTACCAGCTATCATCTTAATTCTCATTGCCCTACCCTCCTTACGAATTCTCTATATAATAGACGAGATTAATAGCCCCTCTCTTACTGTAAAGACCATGGGACATCAATGGTATTGAAGCTATGAATACACTGACTCTGAAGACCTAAGCTTTGACTCCTGTATAATTCCCACTCAAGAGCCAAAGCCCGGAGAACTCCGACTATTAGAAGTTGATAACCGAGTAGCACTACCAATAGAAGTGACCATTCGCGTGTTAATCTCATCAGAAGACGTACTACACTCATGAGCCGTCCCATCCCGGGCCTAAAAACTGATGCTATTCCAGGCCGACTAAACCAAACAACCCTAATGGGTACACGACCTGGACTCTATTATGGTCAGTGCTCAGAGATCTGCGGCTCAAACCACAGTTTTATGCCCATTGTTCTTGAACTAGTCCCATTAGCATATTTTGAAAAATGATCTGCGTCTATACTGTAAATTCATTAAGAAGCTAAACTAGCGTTAACCTTTTAAGTTAAAAACTGGGAGTTTAAACCTCCCCTTAATGACATGCCACAGTTAGATACATCAACCTGATTCATCACTATTATTTCAAGAATTATAACACTATTTATTATATTTCAACTAAAAATCTCAAAACACCTGTATCCTTCAAGCCCGGAACCCAAATCTACAGCTGCACTAAAACAGCCTAACCCTTGAGAAAAAAAAAAAAATGAACGAAAATCTATTCACCTCTTTCACTACCCCAACAATAATAGGATTGCCTGTTGTCGTATTAATTATGATGTTCCCCAGCATTCTATTCCCCTCACCTAACCGACTAATTAATAACCGTTTAGTCTCACTTCAACAGTGATTAGTACAACTAACTTCAAAACAAATACTAGGCATTCACAATCACAAAGGACAAACTTGGGCCCTAATACTCATAGCTCTCATTTTATTTATTGGATCAACAAACCTGTTAGGTCTACTGCCTCACTCATTTACTCCAACTACCCAATTATCAATAAACTTAGGAATAGCTATTCCCCTATGAGCCGGTACCGTAATCACCGGGTTTCGCCACAAAACTAAAGCGTCCCTGGCCCACTTTTTCTACCACAAGGAACACCAATCCCCCTGATCCCTATGCTTGTAATTATTGAAACCATTAGCCTTTTTATCCAGCCCGTGGCTCTGGCCGTACGACTTACAGCTAACATTACTGCAGGCCACCTATTCATACACTTAATTGGAGGAGCTGCTCTGGCCCTAACAAACATTAGTACCCTCTGTTGCTTTAATTACCTTTATTATCCTCATCCTACTGACAATCCTTGAATTTGCTGTGGCTCTAATCCAAGCCTACGTCTTTACCCTACTTGTAAGCCTGTATCTACATGACAATACTTAATGACCCATCAAACCCACGCATACCATATGGTTAACCCCAGTCCATGGCCAACTTACGGGAGCCCTTTCAGCCCTACTGATAACTTCAGGTCTGGCCATATGATTTCACTACAACTCAATACTATTATTGACCCTAGGTATAACCACTAACCTACTGACTATATATCAATGGTGACGAGACATTATTCGGGAAAGCACATTCCAAGGTCACCACACACCCATCGTTCAAAAAGGTCTCCGTTATGGAATAATTCTCTTTATCACCTCAGAAGTATTCTTCTTCGCAGGCTTTGTCTGGGCCTTCTACCACTCAAGTCTAGCCCCAACTCCTGAATTGGGAGGATGCTGACCACCAACAGGTATTATTCCCCTAAACCCCCTAGAAGTCCCACTACTCAATACCTCCGTACTTCTAGCTTCCGGAGTGTCAGTCACCTGAGCTCACCACAGTTTAATAGAAGGGAATCGAAAACACATACTCCAAGCACTATTTATTACAATCTCCCTAGGAGTCTACTTCACCCTCCTCCAAGCCTCCGAATACTATGAAACATCATTCACAATCTCAGACGGAGTCTACGGATCCACCTTCTTCATGGCTACAGGATTCCACGGACTACACGTAATTATCGGCTCTACCTTCCTAATTGTATGCTTCTTGCGCCAACTAAAAGATCACTTCACATCGAGCCACCACTTTGGATTTGAAGCCGCTGCTTGAGATTGACATTTCGTAGACGTGGTTTGACTATTCCTATACGTTTCTATTTATTGATGAGGATCCTATTCCTTTAGTATTAACAAGTACAGTTGACTTCCAATCAACCAGTTTCGGTATAATCCGAAAGGGAATAATAAACGTAATACTCGCCCTGCTCACCAATACACTTCTACCCACACTACTTGCACTCATCGCATTCTGACTACCCCAACTAAATATCTATGCAGAAAAAGCAAGTCCTTATGAATGTGGATTTGACCCCATAGGATCCGCCCGCCTGCCTTTCTCTATAAAATTTTTCTTAGTAGCGATTACATTCTTGCTATTTGACCTAGAAATTGCACTACTACTCCCTCTTCCTTGGGCCTCACAAACAAACAAATTATCAACCATACTTACCATAGCTCTTCTACTAATCTCTCTATTAGCCGCAAGCCTAGCCTACGAATGAACCCAAAAAGGACTAGAGTGAACTGAATATGATAATTAGTTTAAACTAAAACAAATGATTTCGACTCATTAGATTGTAGCTTGCCCTATAATTATCAGATGTCCATAGTCTATATTAATATCTTCCTGGCTTTCCTCATGTCACTTATAGGACTACTGATGTACCGATCCCACCTAATATCTTCCCTCCTATGTCTAGAAGGCATAATACTATCCCTATTTATCATGATAACCGTGGCAATTCTAAATAATCACTTCACACTAGCTAGCATGACTCCTATCATCCTGCTCGTATTTGCAGCCTGCGAGGCGGCACTGGGCTTATCCCTACTAGTAATGGTATCAAACACATATGGCACCGACTATGTACAAAACTTAAGCCTCCTACAATGCTAAAAATTATTGTCCCTACTGCCATACTCATACCGATAACATGACTATCAAAACCCAACATAATCTGAATTAACTCAACTACCTATAGCCTTCTGATCAGCCTTATTAGCCTCTCCTATTTAAATCAACTAGGCGACAACAGCCTAAATCTCTCATTACTATTTTTCTCAGACTCACTCTCTGCACCTCTACTAGTATTAACAACATGACTCCTACCACTGATGCTCATGGCTAGTCAATCACACCTGTCAAAAGAGACCTTAGCCCGAAAAAAACTATACATCACAATACTTATTATCTTACAACTTCTCTTAATTATAACATTCACCGCCACAGAACTAATTATATTCTACATTCTATTTGAAGCCACATTAATCCCCACCCTCATTATTATCACTCGATGGGGTAATCAAACGGAGCGACTAAACGCTGGCCTATACTTTCTATTCTACACCTTGGTAGGCTCACTACCCCTCCTAGTCGCACTACTATACATCCAAAACACAACAGGGACTTTAAATTTCCTAATCATTCAATCATTCAACCACCTTCCTATGAATCCGAGCATCTTACCCACGATTCCGATATGACCAATTAATACACCTCTTATGAAATAGCTTTCTACCCCTTCCCCTAGCCCTATGTATATGACACGTCTCCCTACCCATCAGTACAGCAAGCATTCCACCTCAAACATAAGAAATATGTCTGACAAAAGAGTTACTTTGATAGAGTAAAACTTAGAGGTTTATTTCTAGAATTATAGGAATCGAACCTAATCCTAAGAATCCAAAAATCTTCGTGCTACCAATATTACACCACATTCTAAAGTAAGGTCAGCTAAATAAGCTATCGGGCCCATACCCCGAAAATGTTGGTTTATACCCTTCCCATACTAATCAAACCCCCTATTTTTATTATCATTATATCAACCGTTATTTCAGGAACTATAATCGTAATAACAGCCTCCCATTGACTTATAGTCTGAATCGGCCTCGAAATAAACCTATTAGCCATTATTCCCATCCTCATAAAAAAATATAATCCACGAGCCATAGAAGCAGCCACAAAATATTTCCTGACACAAGCAACTGCTTCAGTACTCCTAATAATAGGAATCATCATCAACCTACTGCATTCAGGACAATGAACTGTATCAAAAGATCTCAACCCCATAGCATCTATCATAATAACAACCGCCTTAGCAATAAAACTAGGACTAGCCCCATTCCACTTCTGAGTGCCCGAAGTTACACAAGGAATCTCCATATCCTCAGGCCTAATCCTACTCACATGACAAAAAATTGCTCCACTATCAATCCTATACCAAATCTCACCCACCATCAATCCCAACCTACTCCTAACAATAGCCATCATATCAGTTATAGTCGGAGGCTGAGGAGGACTTAACCAAACCCAACTACGAAAAATTATAGCATATTCCTCAATTGCCCACATAGGCTGAATAGCAGCCATCATAATATATAGCCCCACAATAATAATTTTAAACCTGACCATCTACATCATCATAACACTAACCACCTTCATATTATTCATACACAACTCCACCACCACAACATCATCCCTATCACAAACATGAAACAAAACACCCCTAATCACCTCATTTATCCTAGTACTAATAATGTCTCTAGGCGGCCTTCCTCCACTCTCCGGCTTCATCCCAAAATGAATAATCATTCAGGGACTAACTAAAAACGAAATAATTATAATACCCACACTACTAGCTATAACAGCACTACTTAACCTGTACTTCTACATACGACTAACGTATACCACTGCACTGACTGTATTCCCCTCAAACAACTGTATAAAAATAAAATGACGATTCGAGTGCACAGAAAAAACAATCCTTTTACCCCCCCCCCTCCCTTAATTGTAATATCCACCATGCTACTTACCACTCGCACCAATACTATCCATCCTAGATTAGAAGTTTAGGTTAAATTAGACCAAGAGCCTTCAAAGCTCTAAGTAAGCCCTAACAGACTTAACTTCTGCATACCAATTAATCCTAAGGACTGCAAGAATCTATCTTACATCAATTGATTGCAAATCAAACACTTTAATTAAGCTAAGCCCTTACTAGATTGGTGGGCCCCAACCCCACGAAATTTTAGTTAACAGCTAAATACCCTAGTCCACTGGCTTCAATCTACTTCTCCCGCCGTCTAGAAAAAAAAGGCGGGAGAAGCCCCGGCAGCGTCAAGCTGCTTCTTTGAATTTGCAGTTCAATATGACATTCACTGCAGGACTTGGTAAAAAGAGGACTGAACCTCTGTCTTTAGATTTACAGTCTAATGCTTACTCAGCCATTTTACCTATGTTCATAAACCGCTGACTATTTTCAACCAATCACAAAGATATTGGAACTCTTTACCTTCTATTTGGCGCCTGGGCCGGTATGGTAGGGACCGCTCTCAGTCTCTTCATCCGAGCCGAACTGGGTCAACCTGGCACGCTACTAGGGGACGACCAAATTTATAATGTAGTCGTCACCGCCCATGCCTTTGTAATAATCTTCTTTATAGTAATGCCTATTATGATTGGAGGAAGATTCGGAAACTGATTGGTTCCACTAATAATTGGAGCCCCCGATATAGCATTCCCTCGAATGAATAATATGAGCTTCTGACTCCTTCCCCCGTCTTTCCTACTTTTGCTCGCATCATCGAGCGTAGAGGCTGGAGCAGGGACTGGATGGACAGTACACCCACCTCTAGCCGGCAACCTAGCTCATGCAGGAGCATCCGTAGATCTAACTATTTTTTCACTACACCTAGCAGGTGTCCCCTCAATCTTAGGTGCTATTAATTTTATTACTACTATTATTAATATAAAACCCCCTGCTCTATCCCAATATCAAACACCCCTATTTGTCTGATCGGTTTTAATCACTGCTGTATTGCTACTTCTATCACTACCAGTTTTAGCAGCAGGCATCACTATACTACTGACAGATCGAAATCTGAACACCACATTTTTTGACCCCGCCGGAGGAGGGGATCCTATCTTATATCAACACCTATTCTGATTTTTCGGTCACCCAGAAGTCTACATTTTAATTTTACCCGGGTTTGGAATAATTTCACATATTGTTACCTACTACTCAGGTAAAAAAGAACCTTTTGGCTACATGGGAATAGTCTGAGCTATAACATCAATTGGCTTTCTGGGCTTTATCGTATGAGCCCATCCCATGTTTACTGTGGGGATAGATGTGGACACACGAGCATACTTTACATCAGCTACTATAATTATTGCTATTCCCACTGGGGTAAAAGTATTTAGCTGACTGGCCACTCTTCATGGAGGTAGTATCAAATGGTCCCCTGCTATGCTATGAGCTCTGGGATTCGTTTTCCTATTCACCGTAGGAGGCTTAACAGGAATTGTACTAGCAAATTCCTCATTAGATATTGTTCTTCACGACACATACTACGTAGTAGCCCACTTCCACTATGTCTTGTCAATAGGAGCAGTATTTGCTCTCATAGGAGGCTTCGTCCATTGATTCCCCCTATTCTCAGGGTATACTCTCGATAATACTTGGGCAAAAATTCATTTTACGATTATGTTCGTAGGTGTCAATATAACGTTTTTCCCTCAGCATTTTCTAGGCCTGTCCGGAATGCCTCGACGTTATTCTGACTACCCAGACGCATATACAACTTGAAACACAATCTCCTCAATAGGCTCTTTTATTTCACTAACAGCAGTAATATTAATAGTTTGTATAGTGTGAGAAGCTTTTGCATCAAAGCGAGAAGTGGCCATAGTGGAACTAACCACAACTAATCTTGAATGGCTGCATGGATGTCCCCCTCCATATCACACATTTGAAGAGCCAACCTGTGTGCTGTTAAAATAAGAAAGGAAGGAATCGAACCTCCTTAGACTGGTTTCAAGCCAATACCATAACCATTATGTCTTTCTCAATCAAGAAGTATTAGTAAAACAATTACATAACTCTGTCAAGGTTAAATTATAGGTTTAAGCCCTATGTACTTCCATGGCATACCCCTTCCAACTAGGTTTTCAAGATGCTACATCCCCCGTCATAGAAGAGCTCCTACACTTCCATGATCACACACTAATAACTGTATTCCTAATTAGCTCCCTAGTCCTTTATATCATCTCACTAATACTAACAACCAAACTCACGCACACAAGCACAATGGATGCCCAAGAAGTAGAAACCATCTGAACCATTTTACCAGCTATCATCTTAATTCTCATTGCCCTACCCTCCTTACGAATTCTCTATATAATAGACGAGATTAATAGCCCCTCTCTTACTGTAAAGACCATGGGACATCAATGGTATTGAAGCTATGAATACACTGACTCTGAAGACCTAAGCTTTGACTCCTGTATAATTCCCACTCAAGAGCCAAAGCCCGGAGAACTCCGACTATTAGAAGTTGATAACCGAGTAGCACTACCAATAGAAGTGACCATTCGCGTGTTAATCTCATCAGAAGACGTACTACACTCATGAGCCGTCCCATCCCTGGGCCTAAAAACTGATGCTATTCCAGGCCGACTAAACCAAACAACCCTAATGGGTACACGACCTGGACTCTATTATGGTCAGTGCTCAGAGATCTGCGGCTCAAACCACAGTTTTATGCCCATTGTTCTTGAACTAGTCCCATTAGCATATTTTGAAAAATGATCTGCGTCTATACTGTAAATTCATTAAGAAGCTAAACTAGCGTTAACCTTTTAAGTTAAAAACTGGGAGTTTAAACCTCCCCTTAATGACATGCCACAGTTAGATACATCAACCTGATTCATCACTATTATTTCAAGAATTATAACACTATTTATTATATTTCAACTAAAAATCTCAAAACACCTGTATCCTTCAAGCCCGGAACCCAAATCTACAGCTGCACTAAAACAGCCTAACCCTTGAGAAAAAAAAAAAAATGAACGAAAATCTATTCACCTCTTTCACTACCCCAACAATAATAGGATTGCCTGTTGTCGTATTAATTATGATGTTCCCCAGCATTCTATTCCCCTCACCTAACCGACTAATTAATAACCGTTTAGTCTCACTTCAACAGTGATTAGTACAACTAACTTCAAAACAAATACTAGGCATTCACAATCACAAAGGACAAACTTGGGCCCTAATACTCATAGCTCTCATTTTATTTATTGGATCAACAAACCTGTTAGGTCTACTGCCGCACTCATTTACTCCAACTACCCAATTATCAATAAACTTAGGAATAGCTATTCCCCTATGAGCCGGTACCGTAATCACCGGGTTTCGCCACAAAACTAAAGCGTCCCTGGCCCACTTTTCTACCACAAGGAACACCAATCCCCCTGATCCCTATGCTTGTAATTATTGAAACCATTAGCCTTTTTATCCAGCCCGTGGCTCTGGCCGTACGACTTACAGCTAACATTACTGCAGGCCACCTATTCATACACTTAATTGGAGGAGCTGCTCTGGCCCTAACAAACATTAGTACCTCTGTTGCTTTAATTACCTTTATTATCCTCATCCTACTGACAATCCTTGAATTTGCTGTGGCTCTAATCCAAGCCTACGTCTTTACCCTACTTGTAAGCCTGTATCTACATGACAATACTTAATGACCCATCAAACCCACGCATACCATATGGTTAACCCCAGTCCATGGCCACTTACGGGAGCCCTTTCAGCCCTACTGATAACTTCAGGTCTGGCCATATGATTTCACTACAACTCAATACTATTATTGACCCTAGGTATAACCACTAACCTACTGACTATATATCAATGGTGACGAGACATTATTCGGGAAAGCACATTCCAAGGTCACCACACACCCATCGTTCAAAAAGGTCTCCGTTATGGAATAATTCTCTTTATCACCTCAGAAGTATTCTTCTTCGCAGGCTTTGTCTGGGCCTTCTACCACTCAAGTCTAGCCCCAACTCCTGAATTGGGAGGATGCTGACCACCAACAGGTATTATTCCCCTAAACCCCCTAGAAGTCCCACTACTCAATACCTCCGTACTTCTAGCTTCCGGAGTGTCAGTCACCTGAGCTCACCACAGTTTAATAGAAGGGAATCGAAAACACATACTCCAAGCACTATTTATTACAATCTCCCTAGGAGTCTACTTCACCCTCCTCCAAGCCTCCGAATACTATGAAACATCATTCACAATCTCAGACGGAGTCTACGGATCCACCTTCTTCATGGCTACAGGATTCCACGGACTACACGTAATTATCGGCTCTACCTTCCTAATTGTATGCTTCTTGCGCCAACTAAAAGATCACTTCACATCGAGCCACCACTTTGGATTTGAAGCCGCTGCTTGAGATTGACATTTCGTAGACGTGGTTTGACTATTCCTATACGTTTCTATTTATTGATGAGGATCCTATTCCTTTAGTATTAACAAGTACAGTTGACTTCCAATCAACCAGTTTCGGTATAATCCGAAAGGGAATAATAAACGTAATACTCGCCCTGCTCACCAATACACTTCTACCCACACTACTTGCACTCATCGCATTCTGACTACCCCAACTAAATATCTATGCAGAAAAAGCAAGTCCTTATGAATGTGGATTTGACCCCATAGGATCCGCCCGCCTGCCTTTCTCTATAAAATTTTTCTTAGTAGCGATTACATTCTTGCTATTTGACCTAGAAATTGCACTACTACTCCCTCTTCCTTGGGCCTCACAAACAAACAAATTATCAACCATACTTACCATAGCTCTTCTACTAATCTCTCTATTAGCCGCAAGCCTAGCCTACGAATGAACCCAAAAAGGACTAGAGTGAACTGAATATGATAATTAGTTTAAACTAAAACAAATGATTTCGACTCATTAGATTGTAGCTTGCCCTATAATTATCAGATGTCCATAGTCTATATTAATATCTTCCTGGCTTTCCTCATGTCACTTATAGGACTACTGATGTACCGATCCCACCTAATATCTTCCCTCCTATGTCTAGAAGGCATAATACTATCCCTATTTATCATGATAACCGTGGCAATTCTAAATAATCACTTCACACTAGCTAGCATGACTCCTATCATCCTGCTCGTATTTGCAGCCTGCGAGGCGGCACTGGGCTTATCCCTACTAGTAATGGTATCAAACACATATGGCACCGACTATGTACAAAACTTAAGCCTCCTACAATGCTAAAAATTATTGTCCCTACTGCCATACTCATACCGATAACATGACTATCAAAACCCAACATAATCTGAATTAACTCAACTACCTATAGCCTTCTGATCAGCCTTATTAGCCTCTCCTATTTAAATCAACTAGGCGACAACAGCCTAAATCTCTCATTACTATTTTTCTCAGACTCACTCTCTGCACCTCTACTAGTATTAACAACATGACTCCTACCACTGATGCTCATGGCTAGTCAATCACACCTGTCAAAAGAGACCTTAGCCCGAAAAAAACTATACATCACAATACTTATTATCTTACAACTTCTCTTAATTATAACATTCACCGCCACAGAACTAATTATATTCTACATTCTATTTGAAGCCACATTAATCCCCACCCTCATTATTATCACTCGATGGGGTAATCAAACGGAGCGACTAAACGCTGGCCTATACTTTCTATTCTACACCTTGGTAGGCTCACTACCCCTCCTAGTCGCACTACTATACATCCAAAACACAACAGGGACTTTAAATTTCCTAATCATTCAATCATTCAACCACCTTCCTATGAATCCGAGCATCTTACCCACGATTCCGATATGACCAATTAATACACCTCTTATGAAATAGCTTTCTACCCCTTCCCCTAGCCCTATGTATATGACACGTCTCCCTACCCATCAGTACAGCAAGCATTCCACCTCAAACATAAGAAATATGTCTGACAAAAGAGTTACTTTGATAGAGTAAAACTTAGAGGTTTATTTCTAGAATTATAGGAATCGAACCTAATCCTAAGAATCCAAAAATCTTCGTGCTACCAATATTACACCACATTCTAAAGTAAGGTCAGCTAAATAAGCTATCGGGCCCATACCCCGAAAATGTTGGTTTATACCCTTCCCATACTAATCAAACCCCCTATTTTTATTATCATTATATCAACCGTTATTTCAGGAACTATAATCGTAATAACAGCCTCCCATTGACTTATAGTCTGAATCGGCCTCGAAATAAACCTATTAGCCATTATTCCCATCCTCATAAAAAAATATAATCCACGAGCCATAGAAGCAGCCACAAAATATTTCCTGACACAAGCAACTGCTTCAGTACTCCTAATAATAGGAATCATCATCAACCTACTGCATTCAGGACAATGAACTGTATCAAAAGATCTCAACCCCATAGCATCTATCATAATAACAACCGCCTTAGCAATAAAACTAGGACTAGCCCCATTCCACTTCTGAGTGCCCGAAGTTACACAAGGAATCTCCATATCCTCAGGCCTAATCCTACTCACATGACAAAAAATTGCTCCACTATCAATCCTATACCAAATCTCACCCACCATCAATCCCAACCTACTCCTAACAATAGCCATCATATCAGTTATAGTCGGAGGCTGAGGAGGACTTAACCAAACCCAACTACGAAAAATTATAGCATATTCCTCAATTGCCCACATAGGCTGAATAGCAGCCATCATAATATATAGCCCCACAATAATAATTTTAAACCTGACCATCTACATCATCATAACACTAACCACCTTCATATTATTCATACACAACTCCACCACCACAACATCATCCCTATCACAAACATGAAACAAAACACCCCTAATCACCTCATTTATCCTAGTACTAATAATGTCTCTAGGCGGCCTTCCTCCACTCTCCGGCTTCATCCCAAAATGAATAATCATTCAGGGACTAACTAAAAACGAAATAATTATAATACCCACACTACTAGCTATAACAGCACTACTTAACCTGTACTTCTACATACGACTAACGTATACCACTGCACTGACTGTATTCCCCTCAAACAACTGTATAAAAATAAAATGACGATTCGAGTGCACAGAAAAAACAATCCTTTTACCCCCCCCCCTCCCTTAATTGTAATATCCACCATGCTACTTACCACTCGCACCAATACTATCCATCCTAGATTAGAAGTTTAGGTTAAATTAGACCAAGAGCCTTCAAAGCTCTAAGTAAGCCCTAACAGACTTAACTTCTGCATACCAATTAATCCTAAGGACTGCAAGAATCTATCTTACATCAATTGATTGCAAATCAAACACTTTAATTAAGCTAAGCCCTTACTAGATTGGTGGGCCCCAACCCCACGAAATTTTAGTTAACAGCTAAATACCCTAGTCCACTGGCTTCAATCTACTTCTCCCGCCGTCTAGAAAAAAAAGGCGGGAGAAGCCCCGGCAGCGTCAAGCTGCTTCTTTGAATTTGCAGTTCAATATGACATTCACTGCAGGACTTGGTAAAAAGAGGACTGAACCTCTGTCTTTAGATTTACAGTCTAATGCTTACTCAGCCATTTTACCTATGTTCATAAACCGCTGACTATTTTCAACCAATCACAAAGATATTGGAACTCTTTACCTTCTATTTGGCGCCTGGGCCGGTATGGTAGGGACCGCTCTCAGTCTCTTCATCCGAGCCGAACTGGGTCAACCTGGCACGCTACTAGGGGACGACCAAATTTATAATGTAGTCGTCACCGCCCATGCCTTTGTAATAATCTTCTTTATAGTAATGCCTATTATGATTGGAGGATTCGGAAACTGATTGGTTCCACTAATAATTGGAGCCCCCGATATAGCATTCCCTCGAATGAATAATATGAGCTTCTGACTCCTTCCCCCGTCTTTCCTACTTTTGCTCGCATCATCTATGGTAGAGGCTGGAGCAGGGACTGGATGGACAGTACACCCACCTCTAGCCGGCAACCTAGCTCATGCAGGAGCATCCGTAGATCTAACTATTTTTTCACTACACCTAGCAGGTGTCCCCTCAATCTTAGGTGCTACTAATTTTATTACTACTATTATTAATATAAAACCCCCTGCTCTATCCCAATATCAAACACCCCTATTTGTCTGATCGGTTTTAATCACTGCTGTATTGCTACTTCTATCACTACCAGTTTTAGCAGCAGGCATCACTATACTACTGACAGATCGAAATCTGAACACCACATTTTTTGACCCCGCCGGAGGAGGGGATCCTATCTTATATCAACACCTATTCTGATTTTTCGGTCACCCAGAAGTCTACATTTTAATTTTACCCGGGTTTGGAATAATTTCACATATTGTTACCTACTACTCAGGTAAAAAAGAACCTTTTGGCTACATGGGAATAGTCTGAGCTATAACATCAATTGGCTTTCTGGGCTTTATCGTATGAGCCCATCCCATGTTTACTGTGGGGATAGATGTGGACACACGAGCATACTTTACATCAGCTACTATAATTATTGCTATTCCCACTGGGGTAAAAGTATTTAGCTGACTGGCCACTCTTCATGGAGGTAGTATCAAATGGTCCCCTGCTATGCTATGAGCTCTGGGATTCGTTTTCCTATTCACCGTAGGAGGCTTAACAGGAATTGTACTAGCAAATTCCTCATTAGATATTGTTCTTCACGACACATACTACGTAGTAGCCCACTTCCACTATGTCTTGTCAATAGGAGCAGTATTTGCTCTCATAGGAGGCTTCGTCCATTGATTCCCCCTATTCTCAGGGTATACTCTCGATAATACTTGGGCAAAAATTCATTTTACGATTATGTTCGTAGGTGTCAATATAACGTTTTTCCCTCAGCATTTTCTAGGCCTGTCCGGAATGCCTCGACGTTATTCTGACTACCCAGACGCATATACAACTTGAAACACAATCTCCTCAATAGGCTCTTTTATTTCACTAACAGCAGTAATATTAATAGTTTGTATAGTGTGAGAAGCTTTTGCATCAAAGCGAGAAGTGGCCATAGTGGAACTAACCACAACTAATCTTGAATGGCTGCATGGATGTCCCCCTCCATATCACACATTTGAAGAGCCAACCTGTGTGCTGTTAAAATAAGAAAGGAAGGAATCGAACCTCCTTAGACTGGTTTCAAGCCAATACCATAACCATTATGTCTTTCTCAATCAAGAAGTATTAGTAAAACAATTACATAACTCTGTCAAGGTTAAATTATAGGTTTAAGCCCTATGTACTTCCATGGCATACCCCTTCCAACTAGGGTTTCAAGATGCTACATCCCCCATCATAGAAGAGCTCCTACACTTCCATGATCACACACTAATAATTGTATTCCTAATTAGCTCCCTAGTCCTTTATATCATCTCACTAATACTAACAACCAAACTCACGCACACAAGCACAATGGATGCCCAAGAAGTAGAAACCATCTGAACCATTTTACCAGCTATCATCTTAATTCTCATTGCCCTACCCTCCTTACGAATTCTCTATATAATAGACGAGATTAATAGCCCCTCTCTTACTGTAAAGACCATGGGACATCAATGGTATTGAAGCTATGAATACACTGACTCTGAAGACCTAAGCTTTGACTCCTGTATAATTCCCACTCAAGAGCCAAAGCCCGGAGAACTCCGACTATTAGAAGTTGATAACCGAGTAGCACTACCAATAGAAGTGACCATTCGCGTGTTAATCTCATCAGAAGACGTACTGCACTCATGAGCCGTCCCATCCCTGGGCCTAAAAACTGATGCTATTCCAGGCCGACTAAACCAAACAACCCTAATGGGTACACGACCTGGACTCTATTATGGTCAGTGCTCAGAGATCTGCGGCTCAAACCACAGTTTTATGCCCATTGTTCTTGAACTAGTCCCATTAGCATATTTTGAAAAATGATCTGCGTCTATACTGTAAATTCATTAAGAAGCTAAACTAGCGTTAACCTTTTAAGTTAAAAACTGGGAGTTTAAACCTCCCCTTAATGACATGCCACAGTTAGATACATCAACCTGATTCATCACTATTATTTCAAGAATTATAACACTATTTATTATATTTCAACTAAAAATCTCAAAACACCTGTATCCTTCAAGCCCGGAACCCAAATCTACAGCTGCACTAAAACAGCCTAACCCTTGAGAAAAAAAAAAAATGAACGAAAATCTATTCACCTCTTTCACTACCCCAACAATAATAGGATTGCCTGTTGTCGTATTAATTATGATGTTCCCCAGCATTCTATTCCCCTCACCTAACCGACTAATTAATAACCGTTTAGTCTCACTTCAACAGTGATTAGTACAACTAACTTCAAAACAAATACTAGGCATTCACAATCACAAAGGACAAACTTGGGCCCTAATACTCATAGCTCTCATTTTATTTATTGGATCAACAAACCTGTTAGGTCTACTGCCGCACTCATTTACTCCAACTACCCAATTATCAATAAACTTAGGAATAGCTATTCCCCTATGAGCCGGTACCGTAATCACCGGGTTTCGCCACAAAACTAAAGCGTCCCTGGCCCACTTTTCTACCACAAGGAACACCAATCCCCCTGATCCCTATGCTTGTAATTATTGAAACCATTAGCCTTTTTATCCAGCCCGTGGCTCTGGCCGTACGACTTACAGCTAACATTACTGCAGGCCACCTATTCATACACTTAATTGGAGGAGCTGCTCTGGCCCTAACAAACATTAGTACCTCTGTTGCTTTAATTACCTTTATTATCCTCATCCTACTGACAATCCTTGAATTTGCTGTGGCTCTAATCCAAGCCTACGTCTTTACCCTACTTGTAAGCCTGTATCTACATGACAATACTTAATGACCCATCAAACCCACGCATACCATATGGTTAACCCCAGTCCATGGCCACTTACGGGAGCCCTTTCAGCCCTACTGATAACTTCAGGTCTGGCCATATGATTTCACTACAACTCAATACTATTATTGACCCTAGGTATAACCACTAACCTACTGACTATATATCAATGGTGACGAGACATTATTCGGGAAAGCACATTCCAAGGTCACCACACACCCATCGTTCAAAAAGGTCTCCGTTATGGAATAATTCTCTTTATCACCTCAGAAGTATTCTTCTTCGCAGGCTTTGTCTGGGCCTTCTACCACTCAAGTCTAGCCCCAACTCCTGAATTGGGAGGATGCTGACCACCAACAGGTATTATTCCCCTAAACCCCCTAGAAGTCCCACTACTCAATACCTCCGTACTTCTAGCTTCCGGAGTGTCAGTCACCTGAGCTCACCACAGTTTAATAGAAGGGAATCGAAAACACATACTCCAAGCACTATTTATTACAATCTCCCTAGGAGTCTACTTCACCCTCCTCCAAGCCTCCGAATACTATGAAACATCATTCACAATCTCAGACGGAGTCTACGGATCCACCTTCTTCATGGCTACAGGATTCCACGGACTACACGTAATTATCGGCTCTACCTTCCTAATTGTATGCTTCTTGCGCCAACTAAAAGATCACTTCACATCGAGCCACCACTTTGGATTTGAAGCCGCTGCTTGAGATTGACATTTCGTAGACGTGGTTTGACTATTCCTATACGTTTCTATTTATTGATGAGGATCCTATTCCTTTAGTATTAACAAGTACAGTTGACTTCCAATCAACCAGTTTCGGTATAATCCGAAAGGGAATAATAAACGTAATACTCGCCCTGCTCACCAATACACTTCTACCCACACTACTTGCACTCATCGCATTCTGACTACCCCAACTAAATATCTATGC
This sequence comes from Panthera pardus, assembly GCF_024362965.1. Classification (NCBI taxonomy): domain Eukaryota; kingdom Metazoa; phylum Chordata; class Mammalia; order Carnivora; family Felidae; genus Panthera; species Panthera pardus. The sequence goes on from NW_026526846.1 coordinate 105,022, forward strand.
AGAAAAAGCAAGTCCTTATGAATGTGGATTTGACCCCATAGGATCCGCCCGCCTGCCTTTCTCTATAAAATTTTTCTTAGTAGCGATTACATTCTTGCTATTTGACCTAGAAATTGCACTACTACTCCCTCTTCCTTGGGCCTCACAAACAAACAAATTATCAACCATACTTACCATAGCTCTTCTACTAATCTCTCTATTAGCCGCAAGCCTAGCCTACGAATGAACCCAAAAAGGACTAGAGTGAACTGAATATGATAATTAGTTTAAACTAAAACAAATGATTTCGACTCATTAGACTGTAGCTTGCCCTATAATTATCAGATGTCCATAGTCTATATTAATATCTTCCTGGCTTTCCTCATGTCACTTATAGGACTACTGATGTACCGATCCCACCTAATATCTTCCCTCCTATGTCTAGAAGGCATAATACTATCCCTATTTATCATGATAACCGTGGCAATTCTAAATAATCACTTCACACTAGCTAGCATGACTCCTATCATCCTGCTCGTATTTGCAGCCTGCGAGGCGGCACTGGGCTTATCCCTACTAGTAATGGTATCAAACACATATGGCACCGACTATGTACAAAACTTAAGCCTCCTACAATGCTAAAAATTATTGTCCCTACTGCCATACTCATACCGATAACATGACTATCAAAACCCAACATAATCTGAATTAACTCAACTACCTATAGCCTTCTGATCAGCCTTATTAGCCTCTCCTATTTAAATCAACTAGGCGACAACAGCCTAAATCTCTCATTACTATTTTTCTCAGACTCACTCTCTGCACCTCTACTAGTATTAACAACATGACTCCTACCACTGATGCTCATGGCTAGTCAATCACACCTGTCAAAAGAGACCTTAGCCCGAAAAAAACTATACATCACAATACTTATTATCTTACAACTTCTCTTAATTATAACATTCACCGCCACAGAACTAATTATATTCTACATTCTATTTGAAGCCACATTAATCCCCACCCTCATTATTATCACTCGATGGGGTAATCAAACGGAGCGACTAAACGCTGGCCTATACTTTCTATTCTACACCTTGGTAGGCTCACTACCCCTCCTAGTCGCACTACTATACATCCAAAACACAACAGGGACTTTAAATTTCCTAATCATTCAATCATTCAACCACCTTCCTATGAATCCGAGCATCTTACCCACGATTCCGATATGACCAATTAATACACCTCTTATGAAATAGCTTTCTACCCCTTACCCTAGCCCTATGTATATGACACGTCTCCCTACCCATCAGTACAGCAAGCATTCCACCTCAAACATAAGAAATATGTCTGACAAAAGAGTTACTTTGATAGAGTAAAACTTAGAGGTTTATTTCTAGAATTATAGGAATCGAACCTAATCCTAAGAATCCAAAAATCTTCGTGCTACCAATATTACACCACATTCTAAAGTAAGGTCAGCTAAATAAGCTATCGGGCCCATACCCCGAAAATGTTGGTTTATACCCTTCCCATACTAATCAAACCCCCTATTTTTATTATCATTATATCAACCGTTATTTCAGGAACTATAATCGTAATAACAGCCTCCCATTGACTTATAGTCTGAATCGGCCTCGAAATAAACCTATTAGCCATTATTCCCATCCTCATAAAAAAATATAATCCACGAGCCATAGAAGCAGCCACAAAATATTTCCTGACACAAGCAACTGCTTCAGTACTCCTAATAATAGGAATCATCATCAACCTACTGCATTCAGGACAATGAACTGTATCAAAAGATCTCAACCCCATAGCATCTATCATAATAACAACCGCCTTAGCAATAAAACTAGGACTAGCCCCATTCCACTTCTGAGTGCCCGAAGTTACACAAGGAATCTCCATATCCTCAGGCCTAATCCTACTCACATGACAAAAAATTGCTCCACTATCAATCCTATACCAAATCTCACCCACCATCAATCCCAACCTACTCCTAACAATAGCCATCATATCAGTTATAGTCGGAGGCTGAGGAGGACTTAACCAAACCCAACTACGAAAAATTATAGCATATTCCTCAATTGCCCACATAGGCTGAATAGCAGCCATCATAATATATAGCCCCACAATAATAATTTTAAACCTGACCATCTACATCATCATAACACTAACCACCTTCATATTATTCATACACAACTCCACCACCACAACATCATCCCTATCACAAACATGAAACAAAACACCCCTAATCACCTCATTTATCCTAGTACTAATAATGTCTCTAGGCGGCCTTCCTCCACTCTCCGGCTTCATCCCAAAATGAATAATCATTCAGGGACTAACTAAAAACGAAATAATTATAATACCCACACTACTAGCTATAACAGCACTACTTAACCTGTACTTCTACATACGACTAACGTATACCACTGCACTGACTGTATTCCCCTCAAACAACTGTATAAAAATAAAATGACGATTCGAGTGCACAGAAAAAACAATCCTTTTACCCCCCCCTCCCTTAATTGTAATATCCACCATGCTACTTACCACTCGCACCAATACTATCCATCCTAGGTTAGAAGTTTAGGTTAAATTAGACCAAGAGCCTTCAAAGCTCTAAGTAAGCCCTAACAGACTTAACTTCTGCATACCAATTAATCCTAAGGACTGCAAGAATCTATCTTACATCAATTGATTGCAAATCAAACACTTTAATTAAGCTAAGCCCTTACTAGATTGGTGGGCCCCAACCCCACGAAATTTTAGTTAACAGCTAAATACCCTAGTCCACTGGCTTCAATCTACTTCTCCCGCCGTCTAGAAAAAAAAGGCGGGAGAAGCCCCGGCAGCGTCAAGCTGCTTCTTTGAATTTGCAGTTCAATATGACATTCACTGCAGGACTTGGTAAAAAGAGGACTGAACCTCTGTCTTTAGATTTACAGTCTAATGCTTACTCAGCCATTTTACCTATGTTCATAAACCGCTGACTATTTTCAACCAATCACAAAGATATTGGAACTCTTTACCTTCTATTTGGCGCCTGGGCCGGTATGGTAGGGACCGCTCTCAGTCTCTTCATCCGAGCCGAACTGGGTCAACCTGGCACGCTACTAGGGGACGACCAAATTTATAATGTAGTCGTCACCGCCCATGCCTTTGTAATAATCTTCTTTATAGTAATGCCTATTATGATTGGAGGATTCGGAAACTGATTGGTTCCACTAATAATTGGAGCCCCCGATATAGCATTCCCTCGAATGAATAATATGAGCTTCTGACTCCTTCCCCCGTCTTTCCTACTTTTGCTCGCATCATCTATGGTAGAGGCTGGAGCAGGGACTGGATGGACAGTACACCCACCTCTAGCCGGCAACCTAGCTCATGCAGGAGCATCCGTAGATCTAACTATTTTTTCACTACACCTAGCAGGTGTCCCCTCAATCTTAGGTGCTACTAATTTTATTACTACTATTATTAATATAAAACCCCCTGCTCTATCCCAATATCAAACACCCCTATTTGTCTGATCGGTTTTAATCACTGCTGTATTGCTACTTCTATCACTACCAGTTTTAGCAGCAGGCATCACTATACTACTGACAGATCGAAATCTGAACACGACATTTTTTGACCCCGCCGGAGGAGGGGATCCTATCTTATATCAACACCTATTCTGATTTTTCGGTCACCCAGAAGTCTACATTTTAATTTTACCCGGGTTTGGAATAATTTCACATATTGTTACCTACTACTCAGGTAAAAAAGAACCTTTTGGCTACATGGGAATAGTCTGAGCTATAACATCAATTGGCTTTCTGGGCTTTATCGTATGAGCCCATCCCATGTTTACTGTGGGGATAGATGTGGACACACGAGCATACTTTACATCAGCTACTATAATTATTGCTATTCCCACTGGGGTAAAAGTATTTAGCTGACTGGCCACTCTTCATGGAGGTAGTATCAAATGGTCCCCTGCTATGCTATGAGCTCTGGGATTCGTTTTCCTATTCACCGTAGGAGGCTTAACAGGAATTGTACTAGCAAATTCCTCATTAGATATTGTTCTTCACGACACATACTACGTAGTAGCCCACTTCCACTATGTCTTGTCAATAGGAGCAGTATTTGCTCTCATAGGAGGCTTCGTCCATTGATTCCCCCTATTCTCAGGGTATACTCTCGATAATACTTGGGCAAAAATTCATTTTACGATTATGTTCGTAGGTGTCAATATAACGTTTTTCCCTCAGCATTTTCTAGGCCTGTCCGGAATGCCTCGACGTTATTCTGACTACCCAGACGCATATACAACTTGAAACACAATCTCCTCAATAGGCTCTTTTATTTCACTAACAGCAGTAATATTAATAGTTTGTATAGTGTGAGAAGCTTTTGCATCAAAGCGAGAAGTGGCCATAGTGGAACTAACCACAACTAATCTTGAATGGCTGCATGGATGTCCCCCTCCATATCACACATTTGAAGAGCCAACCTGTGTGCTGTTAAAATAAGAAAGGAAGGAATCGAACCTCCTTAGACTGGTTTCAAGCCAATACCATAACCATTATGTCTTTCTCAATCAAGAAGTATTAGTAAAACAATTACATAACTCTGTCAAGGTTAAATTATAGGTTTAAGCCCTATGTACTTCCATGGCATACCCCTTCCAACTAGGGTTTCAAGATGCTACATCCCCCATCATAGAAGAGCTCCTACACTTCCATGATCACACACTAATAATTGTATTCCTAATTAGCTCCCTAGTCCTTTATATCATCTCACTAATACTAACAACCAAACTCACGCACACAAGCACAATGGATGCCCAAGAAGTAGAAACCATCTGAACCATTTTACCAGCTATCATCTTAATTCTCATTGCCCTACCCTCCTTACGAATTCTCTATATAATAGACGAGATTAATAGCCCCTCTCTTACTGTAAAGACCATGGGACATCAATGGTATTGAAGCTATGAATACACTGACTCTGAAGACCTAAGCTTTGACTCCTGTATAATTCCCACTCAAGAGCCAAAGCCCGGAGAACTCCGACTATTAGAAGTTGATAACCGAGTAGCACTACCAATAGAAGTGACCATTCGCGTGTTAATCTCATCAGAAGACGTACTGCACTCATGAGCCGTCCCATCCCTGGGCCTAAAAACTGATGCTATTCCAGGCCGACTAAACCAAACAACCCTAATGGGTACACGACCTGGACTCTATTATGGTCAGTGCTCAGAGATCTGCGGCTCAAACCACAGTTTTATGCCCATTGTTCTTGAACTAGTCCCATTAGCATATTTTGAAAAATGATCTGCGTCTATACTGTAAATTCATTAAGAAGCTAAACTAGCGTTAACCTTTTAAGTTAAAAACTGGGAGTTTAAACCTCCCCTTAATGACATGCCACAGTTAGATACATCAACCTGATTCATCACTATTATTTCAAGAATTATAACACTATTTATTATATTTCAACTAAAAATCTCAAAACACCTGTATCCTTCAAGCCCGGAACCCAAATCTACAGCTGCACTAAAACAGCCTAACCCTTGAGAAAAAAAAAAAATGAACGAAAATCTATTCACCTCTTTCACTACCCCAACAATAATAGGATTGCCTGTTGTCGTATTAATTATGATGTTCCCCAGCATTCTATTCCCCTCACCTAACCGACTAATTAATAACCGTTTAGTCTCACTTCAACAGTGATTAGTACAACTAACTTCAAAACAAATACTAGGCATTCACAATCACAAAGGACAAACTTGGGCCCTAATACTCATAGCTCTCATTTTATTTATTGGATCAACAAACCTGTTAGGTCTACTGCCTCACTCATTTACTCCAACTACCCAATTATCAATAAACTTAGGAATAGCTATTCCCCTATGAGCCGGTACCGTAATCACCGGGTTTCGCCACAAAACTAAAGCGTCCCTGGCCCACTTTTCTACCACAAGGAACACCAATCCCCCTGATCCCTATGCTTGTAATTATTGAAACCATTAGCCTTTTTATCCAGCCCGTGGCTCTGGCCGTACGACTTACAGCTAACATTACTGCAGGCCACCTATTCATACACTTAATTGGAGGAGCTGCTCTGGCCCTAACAAACATTAGTACCTCTGTTGCTTTAATTACCTTTATTATCCTCATCCTACTGACAATCCTTGAATTTGCTGTGGCTCTAATCCAAGCCTACGTCTTTACCCTACTTGTAAGCCTGTATCTACATGACAATACTTAATGACCCATCAAACCCACGCATACCATATGGTTAACCCCAGTCCATGGCCACTTACGGGAGCCCTTTCAGCCCTACTGATAACTTCAGGTCTGGCCATATGATTTCACTACAACTCAATACTATTATTGACCCTAGGTATAACCACTAACCTACTGACTATATATCAATGGTGACGAGACATTATTCGGGAAAGCACATTCCAAGGTCACCACACACCCATCGTTCAAAAAGGTCTCCGTTATGGAATAATTCTCTTTATCACCTCAGAAGTATTCTTCTTCGCAGGCTTTGTCTGGGCCTTCTACCACTCAAGTCTAGCCCCAACTCCTGAATTGGGAGGATGCTGACCACCAACAGGTATTATTCCCCTAAACCCCCTAGAAGTCCCACTACTCAATACCTCCGTACTTCTAGCTTCCGGAGTGTCAGTCACCTGAGCTCACCACAGTTTAATAGAAGGGAATCGAAAACACATACTCCAAGCACTATTTATTACAATCTCCCTAGGAGTCTACTTCACCCTCCTCCAAGCCTCCGAATACTATGAAACATCATTCACAATCTCAGACGGAGTCTACGGATCCACCTTCTTCATGGCTACAGGATTCCACGGACTACACGTAATTATCGGCTCTACCTTCCTAATTGTATGCTTCTTGCGCCAACTAAAAGATCACTTCACATCGAGCCACCACTTTGGATTTGAAGCCGCTGCTTGAGATTGACATTTCGTAGACGTGGTTTGACTATTCCTATACGTTTCTATTTATTGATGAGGATCCTATTCCTTTAGTATTAACAAGTACAGTTGACTTCCAATCAACCAGTTTCGGTATAATCCGAAAGGGAATAATAAACGTAATACTCGCCCTGCTCACCAATACACTTCTACCCACACTACTTGCACTCATCGCATTCTGACTACCCCAACTAAATATCTATGCAGAAAAAGCAAGTCCTTATGAATGTGGATTTGACCCCATAGGATCCGCCCGCCTGCCTTTCTCTATAAAATTTTTCTTAGTAGCGATTACATTCTTGCTATTTGACCTAGAAATTGCACTACTACTCCCTCTTCCTTGGGCCTCACAAACAAACAAATTATCAACCATACTTACCATAGCTCTTCTACTAATCTCTCTATTAGCCGCAAGCCTAGCCTACGAATGAACCCAAAAAGGACTAGAGTGAACTGAATATGATAATTAGTTTAAACTAAAACAAATGATTTCGACTCATTAGATTGTAGCTTGCCCTATAATTATCAGATGTCCATAGTCTATATTAATATCTTCCTGGCTTTCCTCATGTCACTTATAGGACTACTGATGTACCGATCCCACCTAATATCTTCCCTCCTATGTCTAGAAGGCATAATACTATCCCTATTTATCATGATAACCGTGGCAATTCTAAATAATCACTTCACACTAGCTAGCATGACTCCTATCATCCTGCTCGTATTTGCAGCCTGCGAGGCGGCACTGGGCTTATCCCTACTAGTAATGGTATCAAACACATATGGCACCGACTATGTACAAAACTTAAGCCTCCTACAATGCTAAAAATTATTGTCCCTACTGCCATACTCATACCGATAACATGACTATCAAAACCCAACATAATCTGAATTAACTCAACTACCTATAGCCTTCTGATCAGCCTTATTAGCCTCTCCTATTTAAATCAACTAGGCGACAACAGCCTAAATCTCTCATTACTATTTTTCTCAGACTCACTCTCTGCACCTCTACTAGTATTAACAACATGACTCCTACCACTGATGCTCATGGCTAGTCAATCACACCTGTCAAAAGAGACCTTAGCCCGAAAAAAACTATACATCACAATACTTATTATCTTACAACTTCTCTTAATTATAACATTCACCGCCACAGAACTAATTATATTCTACATTCTATTTGAAGCCACATTAATCCCCACCCTCATTATTATCACTCGATGGGGTAATCAAACGGAGCGACTAAACGCTGGCCTATACTTTCTATTCTACACCTTGGTAGGCTCGCTACCCCTCCTAGTCGCACTACTATACATCCAAAACACAACAGGGACTTTAAATTTCCTAATCATTCAATCATTCAACCACCTTCCTATGAATCCGAGCATCTTACCCACGATTCCGATATGACCAATTAATACACCTCTTATGAAATAGCTTTCTACCCCTTACCCTAGCCCTATGTATATGACACGTCTCCCTACCCATCAGTACAGCAAGCATTCCACCTCAAACATAAGAAATATGTCTGACAAAAGAGTTACTTTGATAGAGTAAAACTTAGAGGTTTATTTCTAGAATTATAGGAATCGAACCTAATCCTAAGAATCCAAAAATCTTCGTGCTACCAATATTACACCACATTCTAAAGTAAGGTCAGCTAAATAAGCTATCGGGCCCATACCCCGAAAATGTTGGTTTATACCCTTCCCATACTAATCAAACCCCCTATTTTTATTATCATTATATCAACCGTTATTTCAGGAACTATAATCGTAATAACAGCCTCCCATTGACTTATAGTCTGAATCGGCCTCGAAATAAACCTATTAGCCATTATTCCCATCCTCATAAAAAAATATAATCCACGAGCCATAGAAGCAGCCACAAAATATTTCCTGACACAAGCAACTGCTTCAGTACTCCTAATAATAGGAATCATCATCAACCTACTGCATTCAGGACAATGAACTGTATCAAAAGATCTCAACCCCATAGCATCTATCATAATAACAACCGCCTTAGCAATAAAACTAGGACTAGCCCCATTCCACTTCTGAGTGCCCGAAGTTACACAAGGAATCTCCATATCCTCAGGCCTAATCCTACTCACATGACAAAAAATTGCTCCACTATCAATCCTATACCAAATCTCACCCACCATCAATCCCAACCTACTCCTAACAATAGCCATCATATCAGTTATAGTCGGAGGCTGAGGAGGACTTAACCAAACCCAACTACGAAAAATTATAGCATATTCCTCAATTGCCCACATAGGCTGAATAGCAGCCATCATAATATATAGCCCCACAATAATAATTTTAAACCTGACCATCTACATCATCATAACACTAACCACCTTCATATTATTCATACACAACTCCACCACCACAACATCATCCCTATCACAAACATGAAACAAAACACCCCTAATCACCTCATTTATCCTAGTACTAATAATGTCTCTAGGCGGCCTTCCTCCACTCTCCGGCTTCATCCCAAAATGAATAATCATTCAGGGACTAACTAAAAACGAAATAATTATAATACCCACACTACTAGCTATAACAGCACTACTTAACCTGTACTTCTACATACGACTAACGTATACCACTGCACTGACTGTATTCCCCTCAAACAACTGTATAAAAATAAAATGACGATTCGAGTGCACAGAAAAAACAATCCTTTTACCCCCCCCCCCTCCCTTAATTGTAATATCCACCATGCTACTTACCACTCGCACCAATACTATCCATCCTAGATTAGAAGTTTAGGTTAAATTAGACCAAGAGCCTTCAAAGCTCTAAGTAAGCCCTAACAGACTTAACTTCTGCATACCAATTAATCCTAAGGACTGCAAGAATCTATCTTACATCAATTGATTGCAAATCAAACACTTTAATTAAGCTAAGCCCTTACTAGATTGGTGGGCCCCAACCCCACGAAATTTTAGTTAACAGCTAAATACCCTAGTCCACTGGCTTCAATCTACTTCTCCCGCCGTCTAGAAAAAAAAGGCGGGAGAAGCCCCGGCAGCGTCAAGCTGCTTCTTTGAATTTGCAGTTCAATATGACATTCACTGCAGGACTTGGTAAAAAGAGGACTGAACCTCTGTCTTTAGATTTACAGTCTAATGCTTACTCAGCCATTTTACCTATGTTCATAAACCGCTGACTATTTTCAACCAATCACAAAGATATTGGAACTCTTTACCTTCTATTTGGCGCCTGGGCCGGTATGGTAGGGACCGCTCTCAGTCTCTTCATCCGAGCCGAACTGGGTCAACCTGGCACGCTACTAGGGGACGACCAAATTTATAATGTAGTCGTCACCGCCCATGCCTTTGTAATAATCTTCTTTATAGTAATGCCTATTATGATTGGAGGATTCGGAAACTGATTGGTTCCACTAATAATTGGAGCCCCCGATATAGCATTCCCTCGAATGAATAATATGAGCTTCTGACTCCTTCCCCCGTCTTTCCTACTTTTGCTCGCATCATCGAGCGTAGAGGCTGGAGCAGGGACTGGATGGACAGTACACCCACCTCTAGCCGGCAACCTAGCTCATGCAGGAGCATCCGTAGATCTAACTATTTTTTCACTACACCTAGCAGGTGTCCCCTCAATCTTAGGTGCTACTAATTTTATTACTACTATTATTAATATAAAACCCCCTGCTCTATCCCAATATCAAACACCCCTATTTGTCTGATCGGTTTTAATCACTGCTGTATTGCTACTTCTATCACTACCAGTTTTAGCAGCAGGCATCACTATACTACTGACAGATCGAAATCTGAACACGACATTTTTTGACCCCGCCGGAGGAGGGGATCCTATCTTATATCAACACCTATTCTGATTTTTCGGTCACCCAGAAGTCTACATTTTAATTTTACCCGGGTTTGGAATAATTTCACATATTGTTACCTACTACTCAGGTAAAAAAGAACCTTTTGGCTACATGGGAATAGTCTGAGCTATAACATCAATTGGCTTTCTGGGCTTTATCGTATGAGCCCATCCCATGTTTACTGTGGGGATAGATGTGGACACACGAGCATACTTTACATCAGCTACTATAATTATTGCTATTCCCACTGGGGTAAAAGTATTTAGCTGACTGGCCACTCTTCATGGAGGTAGTATCAAATGGTCCCCTGCTATGCTATGAGCTCTGGGATTCGTTTTCCTATTCACCGTAGGAGGCTTAACAGGAATTGTACTAGCAAATTCCTCATTAGATATTGTTCTTCACGACACATACTACGTAGTAGCCCACTTCCACTATGTCTTGTCAATAGGAGCAGTATTTGCTCTCATAGGAGGCTTCGTCCATTGATTCCCCCTATTCTCAGGGTATACTCTCGATAATACTTGGGCAAAAATTCATTTTACGATTATGTTCGTAGGTGTCAATATAACGTTTTTCCCTCAGCATTTTCTAGGCCTGTCCGGAATGCCTCGACGTTATTCTGACTACCCAGACGCATATACAACTTGAAACACAATCTCCTCAATAGGCTCTTTTATTTCACTAACAGCAGTAATATTAATAGTTTGTATAGTGTGAGAAGCTTTTGCATCAAAGCGAGAAGTGGCCATAGTGGAACTAACCACAACTAATCTTGAATGGCTGCATGGATGTCCCCCTCCATATCACACATTTGAAGAGCCAACCTGTGTGCTGTTAAAATAAGAAAGGAAGGAATCGAACCTCCTTAGACTGGTTTCAAGCCAATACCATAACCATTATGTCTTTCTCAATCAAGAAGTATTAGTAAAACAATTACATAACTCTGTCAAGGTTAAATTATAGGTTTAAGCCCTATGTACTTCCATGGCATACCCCTTCCAACTAGGGTTTCAAGATGCTACATCCCCCATCATAGAAGAGCTCCTACACTTCCATGATCACACACTAATAATTGTATTCCTAATTAGCTCCCTAGTCCTTTATATCATCTCACTAATACTAACAACCAAACTCACGCACACAAGCACAATGGATGCCCAAGAAGTAGAAACCATCTGAACCATTTTACCAGCTATCATCTTAATTCCCATTGCCCTACCCTCCTTACGAATTCTCTATATAATAGACGAGATTAATAGCCCCTCTCTTACTGTAAAGACCATGGGACATCAATGGTATTGAAGCTATGAATACACTGACTCTGAAGACCTAAGCTTTGACTCCTGTATAATTCCCACTCAAGAGCCAAAGCCCGGAGAACTCCGACTATTAGAAGTTGATAACCGAGTAGCACTACCAATAGAAGTGACCATTCGCGTGTTAATCTCATCAGAAGACGTACTACACTCATGAGCCGTCCCATCCCTGGGCCTAAAAACTGATGCTATTCCAGGCCGACTAAACCAAACAACCCTAATGGGTACACGACCTGGACTCTATTATGGTCAGTGCTCAGAGATCTGCGGCTCAAACCACAGTTTTATGCCCATTGTTCTTGAACTAGTCCCATTAGCATATTTTGAAAAATGATCTGCGTCTATACTGTAAATTCATTAAGAAGCTAAACTAGCGTTAACCTTTTAAGTTAAAAACTGGGAGTTTAAACCTCCCCTTAATGACATGCCACAGTTAGATACATCAACCTGATTCATCACTATTATTTCAAGAATTATAACACTATTTATTATATTTCAACTAAAAATCTCAAAACACCTGTATCCTTCAAGCCCGGAACCCAAATCTACAGCTGCACTAAAACAGCCTAACCCTTGAGAAAAAAAAAAAATGAACGAAAATCTATTCACCTCTTTCACTACCCCAACAATAATAGGATTGCCTGTTGTCGTATTAATTATGATGTTCCCCAGCATTCTATTCCCCTCACCTAACCGACTAATTAATAACCGTTTAGTCTCACTTCAACAGTGATTAGTACAGCTAACTTCAAAACAAATACTAGGCATTCACAATCACAAAGGACAAACTTGGGCCCTAATACTCATAGCTCTCATTTTATTTATTGGATCAACAAACCTGTTAGGTCTACTGCCTCACTCATTTACTCCAACTACCCAATTATCAATAAACTTAGGAATAGCTATTCCCCTATGAGCCGGTACCGTAATCACCGGGTTTCGCCACAAAACTAAAGCGTCCCTGGCCCACTTTTCTACCACAAGGAACACCAATCCCCCTGATCCCTATGCTTGTAATTATTGAAACCATTAGCCTTTTTATCCAGCCCGTGGCTCTGGCCGTACGACTTACAGCTAACATTACTGCAGGCCACCTATTCATACACTTAATTGGAGGAGCTGCTCTGGCCCTAACAAACATTAGTACCTCTGTTGCTTTAATTACCTTTATTATCCTCATCCTACTGACAATCCTTGAATTTGCTGTGGCTCTAATCCAAGCCTACGTCTTTACCCTACTTGTAAGCCTGTATCTACATGACAATACTTAATGACCCATCAAACCCACGCATACCATATGGTTAACCCCAGTCCATGGCCACTTACGGGAGCCCTTTCAGCCCTACTGATAACTTCAGGTCTGGCCATATGATTTCACTACAACTCAATACTATTATTGACCCTAGGTATAACCACTAACCTACTGACTATATATCAATGGTGACGAGACATTATTCGGGAAAGCACATTCCAAGGTCACCACACACCCATCGTTCAAAAAGGTCTCCGTTATGGAATAATTCTCTTTATCACCTCAGAAGTATTCTTCTTCGCAGGCTTTGTCTGGGCCTTCTACCACTCAAGTCTAGCCCCAACTCCTGAATTGGGAGGATGCTGACCACCAACAGGTATTATTCCCCTAAACCCCCTAGAAGTCCCACTACTCAATACCTCCGTACTTCTAGCTTCCGGAGTGTCAGTCACCTGAGCTCACCACAGTTTAATAGAAGGGAATCGAAAACACATACTCCAAGCACTATTTATTACAATCTCCCTAGGAGTCTACTTCACCCTCCTCCAAGCCTCCGAATACTATGAAACATCATTCACAATCTCAGACGGAGTCTACGGATCCACCTTCTTCATGGCTACAGGATTCCACGGACTACACGTAATTATCGGCTCTACCTTCCTAATTGTATGCTTCTTGCGCCAACTAAAAGATCACTTCACATCGAGCCACCACTTTGGATTTGAAGCCGCTGCTTGAGATTGACATTTCGTAGACGTGGTTTGACTATTCCTATACGTTTCTATTTATTGATGAGGATCCTATTCCTTTAGTATTAACAAGTACAGTTGACTTCCAATCAACCAGTTTCGGTATAATCCGAAAGGGAATAATAAACGTAATACTCGCCCTGCTCACCAATACACTTCTACCCACACTACTTGCACTCATCGCATTCTGACTACCCCAACTAAATATCTATGCAGAAAAAGCAAGTCCTTATGAATGTGGATTTGACCCCATAGGATCCGCCCGCCTGCCTTTCTCTATAAAATTTTTCTTAGTAGCGATTACATTCTTGCTATTTGACCTAGAAATTGCACTACTACTCCCTCTTCCTTGGGCCTCACAAACAAACAAATTATCAACCATACTTACCATAGCTCTTCTACTAATCTCTCTATTAGCCGCAAGCCTAGCCTACGAATGAACCCAAAAAGGACTAGAGTGAACTGAATATGATAATTAGTTTAAACTAAAACAAATGATTTCGACTCATTAGATTGTAGCTTGCCCTATAATTATCAGATGTCCATAGTCTATATTAATATCTTCCTGGCTTTCCTCATGTCACTTATAGGACTACTGATGTACCGATCCCACCTAATATCTTCCCTCCTATGTCTAGAAGGCATAATACTATCCCTATTTATCATGATAACCGTGGCAATTCTAAATAATCACTTCACACTAGCTAGCATGACTCCTATCATCCTGCTCGTATTTGCAGCCTGCGAGGCGGCACTGGGCTTATCCCTACTAGTAATGGTATCAAACACATATGGCACCGACTATGTACAAAACTTAAGCCTCCTACAATGCTAAAAATTATTGTCCCTACTGCCATACTCATACCGATAACATGACTATCAAAACCCAACATAATCTGAATTAACTCAACTACCTATAGCCTTCTGATCAGCCTTATTAGCCTCTCCTATTTAAATCAACTAGGCGACAACAGCCTAAATCTCTCATTACTATTTTTCTCAGACTCACTCTCTGCACCTCTACTAGTATTAACAACATGACTCCTACCACTGATGCTCATGGCTAGTCAATCACACCTGTCAAAAGAGACCTTAGCCCGAAAAAAACTATACATCACAATACTTATTATCTTACAACTTCTCTTAATTATAACATTCACCGCCACAGAACTAATTATATTCTACATTCTATTTGAAGCCACATTAATCCCCACCCTCATTATTATCACTCGATGGGGTAATCAAACGGAGCGACTAAACGCTGGCCTATACTTTCTATTCTACACCTTGGTAGGCTCACTACCCCTCCTAGTCGCACTACTATACATCCAAAACACAACAGGGACTTTAAATTTCCTAATCATTCAATCATTCAACCACCTTCCTATGAATCCGAGCATCTTACCCACGATTCCGATATGACCAATTAATACACCTCTTATGAAATAGCTTTCTACCCCTTACCCTAGCCCTATGTATATGACACGTCTCCCTACCCATCAGTACAGCAAGCATTCCACCTCAAACATAAGAAATATGTCTGACAAAAGAGTTACTTTGATAGAGTAAAACTTAGAGGTTTATTTCTAGAATTATAGGAATCGAACCTAATCCTAAGAATCCAAAAATCTTCGTGCTACCAATATTACACCACATTCTAAAGTAAGGTCAGCTAAATAAGCTATCGGGCCCATACCCCGAAAATGTTGGTTTATACCCTTCCCATACTAATCAAACCCCCTATTTTTATTATCATTATATCAACCGTTATTTCAGGAACTATAATCGTAATAACAGCCTCCCATTGACTTATAGTCTGAATCGGCCTCGAAATAAACCTATTAGCCATTATTCCCATCCTCATAAAAAAATATAATCCACGAGCCATAGAAGCAGCCACAAAATATTTCCTGACACAAGCAACTGCTTCAGTACTCCTAATAATAGGAATCATCATCAACCTACTGCATTCAGGACAATGAACTGTATCAAAAGATCTCAACCCCATAGCATCTATCATAATAACAACCGCCTTAGCAATAAAACTAGGACTAGCCCCATTCCACTTCTGAGTGCCCGAAGTTACACAAGGAATCTCCATATCCTCAGGCCTAATCCTACTCACATGACAAAAAATTGCTCCACTATCAATCCTATACCAAATCTCACCCACCATCAATCCCAACCTACTCCTAACAATAGCCATCATATCAGTTATAGTCGGAGGCTGAGGAGGACTTAACCAAACCCAACTACGAAAAATTATAGCATATTCCTCAATTGCCCACATAGGCTGAATAGCAGCCATCATAATATATAGCCCCACAATAATAATTTTAAACCTGACCATCTACATCATCATAACACTAACCACCTTCATATTATTCATACACAACTCCACCACCACAACATCATCCCTATCACAAACATGAAACAAAACACCCCTAATCACCTCATTTATCCTAGTACTAATAATGTCTCTAGGCGGCCTTCCTCCACTCTCCGGCTTCATCCCAAAATGAATAATCATTCAGGGACTAACTAAAAACGAAATAATTATAATACCCACACTACTAGCTATAACAGCACTACTTAACCTGTACTTCTACATACGACTAACGTATACCACTGCACTGACTGTATTCCCCTCAAACAACTGTATAAAAATAAAATGACGATTCGAGTGCACAGAAAAAACAATCCTTTTACCCCCCCCCCTCCCTTAATTGTAATATCCACCATGCTACTTACCACTCGCACCAATACTATCCATCCTAGATTAGAAGTTTAGGTTAAATTAGACCAAGAGCCTTCAAAGCTCTAAGTAAGCCCTAACAGACTTAACTTCTGCATACCAATTAATCCTAAGGACTGCAAGAATCTATCTTACATCAATTGATTGCAAATCAAACACTTTAATTAAGCTAAGCCCTTACTAGATTGGTGGGCCCCAACCCCACGAAATTTTAGTTAACAGCTAAATACCCTAGTCCACTGGCTTCAATCTACTTCTCCCGCCGTCTAGAAAAAAAAGGCGGGAGAAGCCCCGGCAGCGTCAAGCTGCTTCTTTGAATTTGCAGTTCAATATGACATTCACTGCAGGACTTGGTAAAAAGAGGACTGAACCTCTGTCTTTAGATTTACAGTCTAATGCTTACTCAGCCATTTTACCTATGTTCATAAACCGCTGACTATTTTCAACCAATCACAAAGATATTGGAACTCTTTACCTTCTATTTGGCGCCTGGGCCGGTATGGTAGGGACCGCTCTCAGTCTCTTCATCCGAGCCGAACTGGGTCAACCTGGCACGCTACTAGGGGACGACCAAATTTATAATGTAGTCGTCACCGCCCATGCCTTTGTAATAATCTTCTTTATAGTAATGCCTATTATGATTGGAGGATTCGGAAACTGATTGGTTCCACTAATAATTGGAGCCCCCGATATAGCATTCCCTCGAATGAATAATATGAGCTTCTGACTCCTTCCCCCGTCTTTCCTACTTTTGCTCGCATCATCTATGGTAGAGGCTGGAGCAGGGACTGGATGGACAGTACACCCACCTCTAGCCGGCAACCTAGCTCATGCAGGAGCATCCGTAGATCTAACTATTTTTTCACTACACCTAGCAGGTGTCCCCTCAATCTTAGGTGCTACTAATTTTATTACTACTATTATTAATATAAAACCCCCTGCTCTATCCCAATATCAAACACCCCTATTTGTCTGATCGGTTTTAATCACTGCTGTATTGCTACTTCTATCACTACCAGTTTTAGCAGCAGGCATCACTATACTACTGACAGATCGAAATCTGAACACCACATTTTTTGACCCCGCCGGAGGAGGGGATCCTATCTTATATCAACACCTATTCTGATTTTTCGGTCACCCAGAAGTCTACATTTTAATTTTACCCGGGTTTGGAATAATTTCACATATTGTTACCTACTACTCAGGTAAAAAAGAACCTTTTGGCTACATGGGAATAGTCTGAGCTATAACATCAATTGGCTTTCTGGGCTTTATCGTATGAGCCCATCCCATGTTTACTGTGGGGATAGATGTGGACACACGAGCATACTTTACATCAGCTACTATAATTATTGCTATTCCCACTGGGGTAAAAGTATTTAGCTGACTGGCCACTCTTCATGGAGGTAGTATCAAATGGTCCCCTGCTATGCTATGAGCTCTGGGATTCGTTTTCCTATTCACCGTAGGAGGCTTAACAGGAATTGTACTAGCAAATTCCTCATTAGATATTGTTCTTCACGACACATACTACGTAGTAGCCCACTTCCACTATGTCTTGTCAATAGGAGCAGTATTTGCTCTCATAGGAGGCTTCGTCCATTGATTCCCCCTATTCTCAGGGTATACTCTCGATAATACTTGGGCAAAAATTCATTTTACGATTATGTTCGTAGGTGTCAATATAACGTTTTTCCCTCAGCATTTTCTAGGCCTGTCCGGAATGCCTCGACGTTATTCTGACTACCCAGACGCATATACAACTTGAAACACAATCTCCTCAATAGGCTCTTTTATTTCACTAACAGCAGTAATATTAATAGTTTGTATAGTGTGAGAAGCTTTTGCATCAAAGCGAGAAGTGGCCATAGTGGAACTAACCACAACTAATCTTGAATGGCTGCATGGATGTCCCCCTCCATATCACACATTTGAAGAGCCAACCTGTGTGCTGTTAAAATAAGAAAGGAAGGAATCGAACCTCCTTAGACTGGTTTCAAGCCAATACCATAACCATTATGTCTTTCTCAATCAAGAAGTATTAGTAAAACAATTACATAACTCTGTCAAGGTTAAATTATAGGTTTAAGCCCTATGTACTTCCATGGCATACCCCTTCCAACTAGGGTTTCAAGATGCTACATCCCCCATCATAGAAGAGCTCCTACACTTCCATGATCACACACTAATAATTGTATTCCTAATTAGCTCCCTAGTCCTTTATATCATCTCACTAATACTAACAACCAAACTCACGCACACAAGCACAATGGATGCCCAAGAAGTAGAAACCATCTGAACCATTTTACCAGCTATCATCTTAATTCTCATTGCCCTACCCTCCTTACGAATTCTCTATATAATAGACGAGATTAATAGCCCCTCTCTTACTGTAAAGACCATGGGACATCAATGGTATTGAAGCTATGAATACACTGACTCTGAAGACCTAAGCTTTGACTCCTGTATAATTCCCACTCAAGAGCCAAAGCCCGGAGAACTCCGACTATTAGAAGTTGATAACCGAGTAGCACTACCAATAGAAGTGACCATTCGCGTGTTAATCTCATCAGAAGACGTACTGCACTCATGAGCCGTCCCATCCCTGGGCCTAAAAACTGATGCTATTCCAGGCCGACTAAACCAAACAACCCTAATGGGTACACGACCTGGACTCTATTATGGTCAGTGCTCAGAGATCTGCGGCTCAAACCACAGTTTTATGCCCATTGTTCTTGAACTAGTCCCATTAGCATATTTTGAAAAATGATCTGCGTCTATACTGTAAATTCATTAAGAAGCTAAACTAGCGTTAACCTTTTAAGTTAAAAACTGGGAGTTTAAACCTCCCCTTAATGACATGCCACAGTTAGATACATCAACCTGATTCATCACTATTATTTCAAGAATTATAACACTATTTATTATATTTCAACTAAAAATCTCAAAACACCTGTATCCTTCAAGCCCGGAACCCAAATCTACAGCTGCACTAAAACAGCCTAACCCTTGAGAAAAAAAAAAAATGAACGAAAATCTATTCACCTCTTTCACTACCCCAACAATAATAGGATTGCCTGTTGTCGTATTAATTATGATGTTCCCCAGCATTCTATTCCCCTCACCTAACCGACTAATTAATAACCGTTTAGTCTCACTTCAACAGTGATTAGTACAACTAACTTCAAAACAAATACTAGGCATTCACAATCACAAAGGACAAACTTGGGCCCTAATACTCATAGCTCTCATTTTATTTATTGGATCAACAAACCTGTTAGGTCTACTGCCTCACTCATTTACTCCAACTACCCAATTATCAATAAACTTAGGAATAGCTATTCCCCTATGAGCCGGTACCGTAATCACCGGGTTTCGCCACAAAACTAAAGCGTCCCTGGCCCACTTTTCTACCACAAGGAACACCAATCCCCCTGATCCCTATGCTTGTAATTATTGAAACCATTAGCCTTTTTATCCAGCCCGTGGCTCTGGCCGTACGACTTACAGCTAACATTACTGCAGGCCACCTATTCATACACTTAATTGGAGGAGCTGCTCTGGCCCTAACAAACATTAGTACCTCTGTTGCTTTAATTACCTTTATTATCCTCATCCTACTGACAATCCTTGAATTTGCTGTGGCTCTAATCCAAGCCTACGTCTTTACCCTACTTGTAAGCCTGTATCTACATGACAATACTTAATGACCCATCAAACCCACGCATACCATATGGTTAACCCCAGTCCATGGCCACTTACGGGAGCCCTTTCAGCCCTACTGATAACTTCAGGTCTGGCCATATGATTTCACTACAACTCAATACTATTATTGACCCTAGGTATAACCACTAACCTACTGACTATATATCAATGGTGACGAGACATTATTCGGGAAAGCACATTCCAAGGTCACCACACACCCATCGTTCAAAAAGGTCTCCGTTATGGAATAATTCTCTTTATCACCTCAGAAGTATTCTTCTTCGCAGGCTTTGTCTGGGCCTTCTACCACTCAAGTCTAGCCCCAACTCCTGAATTGGGAGGATGCTGACCACCAACAGGTATTATTCCCCTAAACCCCCTAGAAGTCCCACTACTCAATACCTCCGTACTTCTAGCTTCCGGAGTGTCAGTCACCTGAGCTCACCACAGTTTAATAGAAGGGAATCGAAAACACATACTCCAAGCACTATTTATTACAATCTCCCTAGGAGTCTACTTCACCCTCCTCCAAGCCTCCGAATACTATGAAACATCATTCACAATCTCAGACGGAGTCTACGGATCCACCTTCTTCATGGCTACAGGATTCCACGGACTACACGTAATTATCGGCTCTACCTTCCTAATTGTATGCTTCTTGCGCCAACTAAAAGATCACTTCACATCGAGCCACCACTTTGGATTTGAAGCCGCTGCTTGAGATTGACATTTCGTAGACGTGGTTTGACTATTCCTATACGTTTCTATTTATTGATGAGGATCCTATTCCTTTAGTATTAACAAGTACAGTTGACTTCCAATCAACCAGTTTCGGTATAATCCGAAAGGGAATAATAAACGTAATACTCGCCCTGCTCACCAATACACTTCTACCCACACTACTTGCACTCATCGCATTCTGACTACCCCAACTAAATATCTATGCAGAAAAAGCAAGTCCTTATGAATGTGGATTTGACCCCATAGGATCCGCCCGCCTGCCTTTCTCTATAAAATTTTTCTTAGTAGCGATTACATTCTTGCTATTTGACCTAGAAATTGCACTACTACTCCCTCTTCCTTGGGCCTCACAAACAAACAAATTATCAACCATACTTACCATAGCTCTTCTACTAATCTCTCTATTAGCCGCAAGCCTAGCCTACGAATGAACCCAAAAAGGACTAGAGTGAACTGAATATGATAATTAGTTTAAACTAAAACAAATGATTTCGACTCATTAGATTGTAGCTTGCCCTATAATTATCAGATGTCCATAGTCTATATTAATATCTTCCTGGCTTTCCTCATGTCACTTATAGGACTACTGATGTACCGATCCCACCTAATATCTTCCCTCCTATGTCTAGAAGGCATAATACTATCCCTATTTATCATGATAACCGTGGCAATTCTAAATAATCACTTCACACTAGCTAGCATGACTCCTATCATCCTGCTCGTATTTGCAGCCTGCGAGGCGGCACTGGGCTTATCCCTACTAGTAATGGTATCAAACACATATGGCACCGACTATGTACAAAACTTAAGCCTCCTACAATGCTAAAAATTATTGTCCCTACTGCCATACTCATACCGATAACATGACTATCAAAACCCAACATAATCTGAATTAACTCAACTACCTATAGCCTTCTGATCAGCCTTATTAGCCTCTCCTATTTAAATCAACTAGGCGACAACAGCCTAAATCTCTCATTACTATTTTTCTCAGACTCACTCTCTGCACCTCTACTAGTATTAACAACATGACTCCTACCACTGATGCTCATGGCTAGTCAATCACACCTGTCAAAAGAGACCTTAGCCCGAAAAAAACTATACATCACAATACTTATTATCTTACAACTTCTCTTAATTATAACATTCACCGCCACAGAACTAATTATATTCTACATTCTATTTGAAGCCACATTAATCCCCACCCTCATTATTATCACTCGATGGGGTAATCAAACGGAGCGACTAAACGCTGGCCTATACTTTCTATTCTACACCTTGGTAGGCTCACTACCCCTCCTAGTCGCACTACTATACATCCAAAACACAACAGGGACTTTAAATTTCCTAATCATTCAATCATTCAACCACCTTCCTATGAATCCGAGCATCTTACCCACGATTCCGATATGACCAATTAATACACCTCTTATGAAATAGCTTTCTACCCCTTACCCTAGCCCTATGTATATGACACGTCTCCCTACCCATCAGTACAGCAAGCATTCCACCTCAAACATAAGAAATATGTCTGACAAAAGAGTTACTTTGATAGAGTAAAACTTAGAGGTTTATTTCTAGAATTATAGGAATCGAACCTAATCCTAAGAATCCAAAAATCTTCGTGCTACCAATATTACACCACATTCTAAAGTAAGGTCAGCTAAATAAGCTATCGGGCCCATACCCCGAAAATGTTGGTTTATACCCTTCCCATACTAATCAAACCCCCTATTTTTATTATCATTATATCAACCGTTATTTCAGGAACTATAATCGTAATAACAGCCTCCCATTGACTTATAGTCTGAATCGGCCTCGAAATAAACCTATTAGCCATTATTCCCATCCTCATAAAAAAATATAATCCACGAGCCATAGAAGCAGCCACAAAATATTTCCTGACACAAGCAACTGCTTCAGTACTCCTAATAATAGGAATCATCATCAACCTACTGCATTCAGGACAATGAACTGTATCAAAAGATCTCAACCCCATAGCATCTATCATAATAACAACCGCCTTAGCAATAAAACTAGGACTAGCCCCATTCCACTTCTGAGTGCCCGAAGTTACACAAGGAATCTCCATATCCTCAGGCCTAATCCTACTCACATGACAAAAAATTGCTCCACTATCAATCCTATACCAAATCTCACCCACCATCAATCCCAACCTACTCCTAACAATAGCCATCATATCAGTTATAGTCGGAGGCTGAGGAGGACTTAACCAAACCCAACTACGAAAAATTATAGCATATTCCTCAATTGCCCACATAGGCTGAATAGCAGCCATCATAATATATAGCCCCACAATAATAATTTTAAACCTGACCATCTACATCATCATAACACTAACCACCTTCGTATTATTCATACACAACTCCACCACCACAACATCATCCCTATCACAAACATGAAACAAAACACCCCTAATCACCTCATTTATCCTAGTACTAATAATGTCTCTAGGCGGCCTTCCTCCACTCTCCGGCTTCATCCCAAAATGAATAATCATTCAGGGACTAACTAAAAACGAAATAATTATAATACCCACACTACTAGCTATAACAGCACTACTTAACCTGTACTTCTACATACGACTAACGTATACCACTGCACTGACTGTATTCCCCTCAAACAACTGTATAAAAATAAAATGACGATTCGAGTGCACAGAAAAAACAATCCTTTTACCCCCCCCCCCTTAATTGTAATATCCACCATGCTACTTACCACTCGCACCAATACTATCCATCCTAGATTAGAAGTTTAGGTTAAATTAGACCAAGAGCCTTCAAAGCTCTAAGTAAGCCCTAACAGACTTAACTTCTGCATACCAATTAATCCTAAGGACTGCAAGAATCTATCTTACATCAATTGATTGCAAATCAAACACTTTAATTAAGCTAAGCCCTTACTAGATTGGTGGGCCCCAACCCCACGAAATTTTAGTTAACAGCTAAATACCCTAGTCCACTGGCTTCAATCTACTTCTCCCGCCGTCTAGAAAAAAAAGGCGGGAGAAGCCCCGGCAGCGTCAAGCTGCTTCTTTGAATTTGCAGTTCAATATGACATTCACTGCAGGACTTGGTAAAAAGAGGACTGAACCTCTGTCTTTAGATTTAGAGTCTAATGCTTACTCAGCCATTTTACCTATGTTCATAAACCGCTGACTATTTTCAACCAATCACAAAGATATTGGAACTCTTTACCTTCTATTTGGCGCCTGGGCCGGTATGGTAGGGACCGCTCTCAGTCTCTTCATCCGAGCCGAACTGGGTCAACCTGGCACGCTACTAGGGGACGACCAAATTTATAATGTAGTCGTCACCGCCCATGCCTTTGTAATAATCTTCTTTATAGTAATGCCTATTATGATTGGAGGATTCGGAAACTGATTGGTTCCACTAATAATTGGAGCCCCCGATATAGCATTCCCTCGAATGAATAATATGAGCTTCTGACTCCTTCCCCCGTCTTTCCTACTTTTGCTCGCATCATCGAGCGTAGAGGCTGGAGCAGGGACTGGATGGACAGTACACCCACCTCTAGCCGGCAACCTAGCTCATGCAGGAGCATCCGTAGATCTAACTATTTTTTCACTACACCTAGCAGGTGTCCCCTCAATCTTAGGTGCTATTAATTTTATTACTACTATTATTAATATAAAACCCCCTGCTCTATCCCAATATCAAACACCCCTATTTGTCTGATCGGTTTTAATCACTGCTGTATTGCTACTTCTATCACTACCAGTTTTAGCAGCAGGCATCACTATACTACTGACAGATCGAAATCTGAACACGACATTTTTTGACCCCGCCGGAGGAGGGGATCCTATCTTATATCAACACCTATTCTGATTTTTCGGTCACCCAGAAGTCTACATTTTAATTTTACCCGGGTTTGGAATAATTTCACATATTGTTACCTACTACTCAGGTAAAAAAGAACCTTTTGGCTACATGGGAATAGTCTGAGCTATAACATCAATTGGCTTTCTGGGCTTTATCGTATGAGCCCATCCCATGTTTACTGTGGGGATAGATGTGGACACACGAGCATACTTTACATCAGCTACTATAATTATTGCTATTCCCACTGGGGTAAAAGTATTTAGCTGACTGGCCACTCTTCATGGAGGTAGTATCAAATGGTCCCCTGCTATGCTATGAGCTCTGGGATTCGTTTTCCTATTCACCGTAGGAGGCTTAACAGGAATTGTACTAGCAAATTCCTCATTAGATATTGTTCTTCACGACACATACTACGTAGTAGCCCACTTCCACTATGTCTTGTCAATAGGAGCAGTATTTGCTCTCATAGGAGGCTTCGTCCATTGATTCCCCCTATTCTCAGGGTATACTCTCGATAATACTTGGGCAAAAATTCATTTTACGATTATGTTCGTAGGTGTCAATATAACGTTTTTCCCTCAGCATTTTCTAGGCCTGTCCGGAATGCCTCGACGTTATTCTGACTACCCAGACGCATATACAACTTGAAACACAATCTCCTCAATAGGCTCTTTTATTTCACTAACAGCAGTAATATTAATAGTTTGTATAGTGTGAGAAGCTTTTGCATCAAAGCGAGAAGTGGCCATAGTGGAACTAACCACAACTAATCTTGAATGGCTGCATGGATGTCCCCCTCCATATCACACATTTGAAGAGCCAACCTGTGTGCTGTTAAAATAAGAAAGGAAGGAATCGAACCTCCTTAGACTGGTTTCAAGCCAATACCATAACCATTATGTCTTTCTCAATCAAGAAGTATTAGTAAAACAATTACATAACTCTGTCAAGGTTAAATTATAGGTTTAAGCCCTATGTACTTCCATGGCATACCCCTTCCAACTAGGTTTTCAAGATGCTACATCCCCCGTCATAGAAGAGCTCCTACACTTCCATGATCACACACTAATAACTGTATTCCTAATTAGCTCCCTAGTCCTTTATATCATCTCACTAATACTAACAACCAAACTCACGCACACAAGCACAATGGATGCCCAAGAAGTAGAAACCATCTGAACCATTTTACCAGCTATCATCTTAATTCTCATTGCCCTACCCTCCTTACGAATTCTCTATATAATAGACGAGATTAATAGCCCCTCTCTTACTGTAAAGACCATGGGACATCAATGGTATTGAAGCTATGAATACACTGACTCTGAAGACCTAAGCTTTGACTCCTGTATAATTCCCACTCAAGAGCCAAAGCCCGGAGAACTCCGACTATTAGAAGTTGATAACCGAGTAGCACTACCAATAGAAGTGACCATTCGCGTGTTAATCTCATCAGAAGACGTACTACACTCATGAGCCGTCCCATCCCTGGGCCTAAAAACTGATGCTATTCCAGGCCGACTAAACCAAACAACCCTAATGGGTACACGACCTGGACTCTATTATGGTCAGTGCTCAGAGATCTGCGGCTCAAACCACAGTTTTATGCCCATTGTTCTTGAACTAGTCCCATTAGCATATTTTGAAAAATGATCTGCGTCTATACTGTAAATTCATTAAGAAGCTAAACTAGCGTTAACCTTTTAAGTTAAAAACTGGGAGTTTAAACCTCCCCTTAATGACATGCCACAGTTAGATACATCAACCTGATTCATCACTATTATTTCAAGAATTATAACACTATTTATTATATTTCAACTAAAAATCTCAAAACACCTGTATCCTTCAAGCCCGGAACCCAAATCTACAGCTGCACTAAAACAGCCTAACCCTTGAGAAAAAAAAAAAATGAACGAAAATCTATTCACCTCTTTCACTACCCCAACAATAATAGGATTGCCTGTTGTCGTATTAATTATGATGTTCCCCAGCATTCTATTCCCCTCACCTAACCGACTAATTAATAACCGTTTAGTCTCACTTCAACAGTGATTAGTACAGCTAACTTCAAAACAAATACTAGGCATTCACAATCACAAAGGACAAACTTGGGCCCTAATACTCATAGCTCTCATTTTATTTATTGGATCAACAAACCTGTTAGGTCTACTGCCTCACTCATTTACTCCAACTACCCAATTATCAATAAACTTAGGAATAGCTATTCCCCTATGAGCCGGTACCGTAATCACCGGGTTTCGCCACAAAACTAAAGCGTCCCTGGCCCACTTTTCTACCACAAGGAACACCAATCCCCCTGATCCCTATGCTTGTAATTATTGAAACCATTAGCCTTTTTATCCAGCCCGTGGCTCTGGCCGTACGACTTACAGCTAACATTACTGCAGGCCACCTATTCATACACTTAATTGGAGGAGCTGCTCTGGCCCTAACAAACATTAGTACCTCTGTTGCTTTAATTACCTTTATTATCCTCATCCTACTGACAATCCTTGAATTTGCTGTGGCTCTAATCCAAGCCTACGTCTTTACCCTACTTGTAAGCCTGTATCTACATGACAATACTTAATGACCCATCAAACCCACGCATACCATATGGTTAACCCCAGTCCATGGCCACTTACGGGAGCCCTTTCAGCCCTACTGATAACTTCAGGTCTGGCCATATGATTTCACTACAACTCAATACTATTATTGACCCTAGGTATAACCACTAACCTACTGACTATATATCAATGGTGACGAGACATTATTCGGGAAAGCACATTCCAAGGTCACCACACACCCATCGTTCAAAAAGGTCTCCGTTATGGAATAATTCTCTTTATCACCTCAGAAGTATTCTTCTTCGCAGGCTTTGTCTGGGCCTTCTACCACTCAAGTCTAGCCCCAACTCCTGAATTGGGAGGATGCTGACCACCAACAGGTATTATTCCCCTAAACCCCCTAGAAGTCCCACTACTCAATACCTCCGTACTTCTAGCTTCCGGAGTGTCAGTCACCTGAGCTCACCACAGTTTAATAGAAGGGAATCGAAAACACATACTCCAAGCACTATTTATTACAATCTCCCTAGGAGTCTACTTCACCCTCCTCCAAGCCTCCGAATACTATGAAACATCATTCACAATCTCAGACGGAGTCTACGGATCCACCTTCTTCATGGCTACAGGATTCCACGGACTACACGTAATTATCGGCTCTACCTTCCTAATTGTATGCTTCTTGCGCCAACTAAAAGATCACTTCACATCGAGCCACCACTTTGGATTTGAAGCCGCTGCTTGAGATTGACATTTCGTAGACGTGGTTTGACTATTCCTATACGTTTCTATTTATTGATGAGGATCCTATTCCTTTAGTATTAACAAGTACAGTTGACTTCCAATCAACCAGTTTCGGTATAATCCGAAAGGGAATAATAAACGTAATACTCGCCCTGCTCACCAATACACTTCTACCCACACTACTTGCACTCATCGCATTCTGACTACCCCAACTAAATATCTATGCAGAAAAAGCAAGTCCTTATGAATGTGGATTTGACCCCATAGGATCCGCCCGCCTGCCTTTCTCTATAAAATTTTTCTTAGTAGCGATTACATTCTTGCTATTTGACCTAGAAATTGCACTACTACTCCCTCTTCCTTGGGCCTCACAAACAAACAAATTATCAACCATACTTACCATAGCTCTTCTACTAATCTCTCTATTAGCCGCAAGCCTAGCCTACGAATGAACCCAAAAAGGACTAGAGTGAACTGAATATGATAATTAGTTTAAACTAAAACAAATGATTTCGACTCATTAGATTGTAGCTTGCCCTATAATTATCAGATGTCCATAGTCTATATTAATATCTTCCTGGCTTTCCTCATGTCACTTATAGGACTACTGATGTACCGATCCCACCTAATATCTTCCCTCCTATGTCTAGAAGGCATAATACTATCCCTATTTATCATGATAACCGTGGTAATTCTAAATAATCACTTCACACTAGCTAGCATGACTCCTATCATCCTGCTCGTATTTGCAGCCTGCGAGGCGGCACTGGGCTTATCCCTACTAGTAATGGTATCAAACACATATGGCACCGACTATGTACAAAACTTAAGCCTCCTACAATGCTAAAAATTATTGTCCCTACTGCCATACTCATACCGATAACATGACTATCAAAACCCAACATAATCTGAATTAACTCAACTACCTATAGCCTTCTGATCAGCCTTATTAGCCTCTCCTATTTAAATCAACTAGGCGACAACAGCCTAAATCTCTCATTACTATTTTTCTCAGACTCACTCTCTGCACCTCTACTAGTATTAACAACATGACTCCTACCACTGATGCTCATGGCTAGTCAATCACACCTGTCAAAAGAGACCTTAGCCCGAAAAAAACTATACATCACAATACTTATTATCTTACAACTTCTCTTAATTATAACATTCACCGCCACAGAACTAATTATATTCTACATTCTATTTGAAGCCACATTAATCCCCACCCTCATTATTATCACTCGATGGGGTAATCAAACGGAGCGACTAAACGCTGGCCTATACTTTCTATTCTACACCTTGGTAGGCTCACTACCCCTCCTAGTCGCACTACTATACATCCAAAACACAACAGGGACTTTAAATTTCCTAATCATTCAATCATTCAACCACCTTCCTATGAATCCGAGCATCTTACCCACGATTCCGATATGACCAATTAATACACCTCTTATGAAATAGCTTTCTACCCCTTACCCTAGCCCTATGTATATGACACGTCTCCCTACCCATCAGTACAGCAAGCATTCCACCTCAAACATAAGAAATATGTCTGACAAAAGAGTTACTTTGATAGAGTAAAACTTAGAGGTTTATTTCTAGAATTATAGGAATCGAACCTAATCCTAAGAATCCAAAAATCTTCGTGCTACCAATATTACACCACATTCTAAAGTAAGGTCAGCTAAATAAGCTATCGGGCCCATACCCCGAAAATGTTGGTTTATACCCTTCCCATACTAATCAAACCCCCTATTTTTATTATCATTATATCAACCGTTATTTCAGGAACTATAATTGTAATAACAGCCTCCCATTGACTTATAGTCTGAATCGGCCTCGAAATAAACCTATTAGCCATTATTCCCATCCTCATAAAAAAATATAATCCACGAGCCATAGAAGCAGCCACAAAATATTTCCTGACACAAGCAACTGCTTCAGTACTCCTAATAATAGGAATCATCATCAACCTACTGCATTCAGGACAATGAACTGTATCAAAAGATCTCAACCCCATAGCATCTATCATAATAACAACCGCCTTAGCAATAACACTAGGACTAGCCCCATTCCACTTCTGAGTGCCCGAAGTTACACAAGGAATCTCCATATCCTCAGGCCTAATCCTACTCACATGACAAAAAATTGCTCCACTATCAATCCTATACCAAATCTCACCCACCATCAATCCCAACCTACTCCTAACAATAGCCATCATATCAGTTATAGTCGGAGGCTGAGGAGGACTTAACCAAACCCAACTACGAAAAATTATAGCATATTCCTCAATTGCCCACATAGGCTGAATAGCAGCCATCATAATATATAGCCCCACAATAATAATTTTAAACCTGACCATCTACATCATCATAACACTAACCACCTTCGTATTATTCATACACAACTCCACCACCACAACATCATCCCTATCACAAACATGAAACAAAACACCCCTAATCACCTCATTTATCCTAGTACTAATAATGTCTCTAGGCGGCCTTCCTCCACTCTCCGGCTTCATCCCAAAATGAATAATCATTCAGGGACTAACTAAAAACGAAATAATTATAATACCCACACTACTAGCTATAACAGCACTACTTAACCTGTACTTCTACATACGACTAACGTATACCACTGCACTGACTGTATTCCCCTCAAACAACTGTATAAAAATAAAATGACGATTCGAGTGCACAGAAAAAACAATCCTTTTACCCCCCCCCTCCCTTAATTGTAATATCCACCATGCTACTTACCACTCGCACCAATACTATCCATCCTAGATTAGAAGTTTAGGTTAAATTAGACCAAGAGCCTTCAAAGCTCTAAGTAAGCCCTAACAGACTTAACTTCTGCATACCAATTAATCCTAAGGACTGCAAGAATCTATCTTACATCAACTGATTGCAAATCAAACACTTTAATTAAGCTAAGCCCTTACTAGATTGGTGGGCCCCAACCCCACGAAATTTTAGTTAACAGCTAAATACCCTAGTCCACTGGCTTCAATCTACTTCTCCCGCCGTCTAGAAAAAAAAGGCGGGAGAAGCCCCGGCAGCGTCAAGCTGCTTCTTTGAATTTGCAGTTCAATATGACATTCACTGCAGGACTTGGTAAAAAGAGGACTGAACCTCTGTCTTTAGATTTACAGTCTAATGCTTACTCAGCCATTTTACCTATGTTCATAAACCGCTGACTATTTTCAACCAATCACAAAGATATTGGAACTCTTTACCTTCTATTTGGCGCCTGGGCCGGTATGGTAGGGACCGCTCTCAGTCTCTTCATCCGAGCCGAACTGGGTCAACCTGGCACGCTACTAGGGGACGACCAAATTTATAATGTAGTCGTCACCGCCCATGCCTTTGTAATAATCTTCTTTATAGTAATGCCTATTATGATTGGAGGATTCGGAAACTGATTGGTTCCACTAATAATTGGAGCCCCCGATATAGCATTCCCTCGAATGAATAATATGAGCTTCTGACTCCTTCCCCCGTCTTTCCTACTTTTGCTCGCATCATCTATGGTAGAGGCTGGAGCAGGGACTGGATGGACAGTACACCCACCTCTAGCCGGCAACCTAGCTCATGCAGGAGCATCCGTAGATCTAACTATTTTTTCACTACACCTAGCAGGTGTCCCCTCAATCTTAGGTGCTACTAATTTTATTACTACTATTATTAATATAAAACCCCCTGCTCTATCCCAATATCAAACACCCCTATTTGTCTGATCGGTTTTAATCACTGCTGTATTGCTACTTCTATCACTACCAGTTTTAGCAGCAGGCATCACTATACTACTGACAGATCGAAATCTGAACGCCACATTTTTTGACCCCGCCGGAGGAGGGGATCCTATCTTATATCAACACCTATTCTGATTTTTCGGTCACCCAGAAGTCTACATTTTAATTTTACCCGGGTTTGGAATAATTTCACATATTGTTACCTACTACTCAGGTAAAAAAGAACCTTTTGGCTACATGGGAATAGTCTGAGCTATAACATCAATTGGCTTTCTGGGCTTTATCGTATGAGCCCATCCCATGTTTACTGTGGGGATAGATGTGGACACACGAGCATACTTTACATCAGCTACTATAATTATTGCTATTCCCACTGGGGTAAAAGTATTTAGCTGACTGGCCACTCTTCATGGAGGTAGTATCAAATGGTCCCCTGCTATGCTATGAGCTCTGGGATTCGTTTTCCTATTCACCGTAGGAGGCTTAACAGGAATTGTACTAGCAAATTCCTCATTAGATATTGTTCTTCACGACACATACTACGTAGTAGCCCACTTCCACTATGTCTTGTCAATAGGAGCAGTATTTGCTCTCATAGGAGGCTTCGTCCATTGATTCCCCCTATTCTCAGGGTATACTCTCGATAATACTTGGGCAAAAATTCATTTTACGATTATGTTCGTAGGTGTCAATATAACGTTTTTCCCTCAGCATTTTCTAGGCCTGTCCGGAATGCCTCGACGTTATTCTGACTACCCAGACGCATATACAACTTGAAACACAATCTCCTCAATAGGCTCTTTTATTTCACTAACAGCAGTAATATTAATAGTTTGTATAGTGTGAGAAGCTTTTGCATCAAAGCGAGAAGTGGCCATAGTGGAACTAACCACAACTAATCTTGAATGGCTGCATGGATGTCCCCCTCCATATCACACATTTGAAGAGCCAACCTGTGTGCTGTTAAAATAAGAAAGGAAGGAATCGAACCTCCTTAGACTGGTTTCAAGCCAATACCATAACCATTATGTCTTTCTCAATCAAGAAGTATTAGTAAAACAATTACATAACTCTGTCAAGGTTAAATTATAGGTTTAAGCCCTATGTACTTCCATGGCATACCCCTTCCAACTAGGGTTTCAAGATGCTACATCCCCCATCATAGAAGAGCTCCTACACTTCCATGATCACACACTAATAATTGTATTCCTAATTAGCTCCCTAGTCCTTTATATCATCTCACTAATACTAACAACCAAACTCACGCACACAAGCACAATGGATGCCCAAGAAGTAGAAACCATCTGAACCATTTTACCAGCTATCATCTTAATTCTCATTGCCCTACCCTCCTTACGAATTCTCTATATAATAGACGAGATTAATAGCCCCTCTCTTACTGTAAAGACCATGGGACATCAATGGTATTGAAGCTATGAATACACTGACTCTGAAGACCTAAGCTTTGACTCCTGTATAATTCCCACTCAAGAGCCAAAGCCCGGAGAACTCCGACTATTAGAAGTTGATAACCGAGTAGCACTACCAATAGAAGTGACCATTCGCGTGTTAATCTCATCAGAAGACGTACTACACTCATGAGCCGTCCCATCCCTGGGCCTAAAAACTGATGCTATTCCAGGCCGACTAAACCAAACAACCCTAATGGGTACACGACCTGGACTCTATTATGGTCAGTGCTCAGAGATCTGCGGCTCAAACCACAGTTTTATGCCCATTGTTCTTGAACTAGTCCCATTAGCATATTTTGAAAAATGATCTGCGTCTATACTGTAAATTCATTAAGAAGCTAAACTAGCGTTAACCTTTTAAGTTAAAAACTGGGAGTTTAAACCTCCCCTTAATGACATGCCACAGTTAGATACATCAACCTGATTCATCACTATTATTTCAAGAATTATAACACTATTTATTATATTTCAACTAAAAATCTCAAAACACCTGTATCCTTCAAGCCCGGAACCCAAATCTACAGCTGCACTAAAACAGCCTAACCCTTGAGAAAAAAAAAAAATGAACGAAAATCTATTCACCTCTTTCACTACCCCAACAATAATAGGATTGCCTGTTGTCGTATTAATTATGATGTTCCCCAGCATTCTATTCCCCTCACCTAACCGACTAATTAATAACCGTTTAGTCTCACTTCAACAGTGATTAGTACAGCTAACTTCAAAACAAATACTAGGCATTCACAATCACAAAGGACAAACTTGGGCCCTAATACTCATAGCTCTCATTTTATTTATTGGATCAACAAACCTGTTAGGTCTACTGCCTCACTCATTTACTCCAACTACCCAATTATCAATAAACTTAGGAATAGCTATTCCCCTATGAGCCGGTACCGTAATCACCGGGTTTCGCCACAAAACTAAAGCGTCCCTGGCCCACTTTTCTACCACAAGGAACACCAATCCCCCTGATCCCTATGCTTGTAATTATTGAAACCATTAGCCTTTTTATCCAGCCCGTGGCTCTGGCCGTACGACTTACAGCTAACATTACTGCAGGCCACCTATTCATACACTTAATTGGAGGAGCTGCTCTGGCCCTAACAAACATTAGTACCTCTGTTGCTTTAATTACCTTTATTATCCTCATCCTACTGACAATCCTTGAATTTGCTGTGGCTCTAATCCAAGCCTACGTCTTTACCCTACTTGTAAGCCTGTATCTACATGACAATACTTAATGACCCATCAAACCCACGCATACCATATGGTTAACCCCAGTCCATGGCCACTTACGGGAGCCCTTTCAGCCCTACTGATAACTTCAGGTCTGGCCATATGATTTCACTACAACTCAATACTATTATTGACCCTAGGTATAACCACTAACCTACTGACTATATATCAATGGTGACGAGACATTATTCGGGAAAGCACATTCCAAGGTCACCACACACCCATCGTTCAAAAAGGTCTCCGTTATGGAATAATTCTCTTTATCACCTCAGAAGTATTCTTCTTCGCAGGCTTTGTCTGGGCCTTCTACCACTCAAGTCTAGCCCCAACTCCTGAATTGGGAGGATGCTGACCACCAACAGGTATTATTCCCCTAAACCCCCTAGAAGTCCCACTACTCAATACCTCCGTACTTCTAGCTTCCGGAGTGTCAGTCACCTGAGCTCACCACAGTTTAATAGAAGGGAATCGAAAACACATACTCCAAGCACTATTTATTACAATCTCCCTAGGAGTCTACTTCACCCTCCTCCAAGCCTCCGAATACTATGAAACATCATTCACAATCTCAGACGGAGTCTACGGATCCACCTTCTTCATGGCTACAGGATTCCACGGACTACACGTAATTATCGGCTCTACCTTCCTAATTGTATGCTTCTTGCGCCAACTAAAAGATCACTTCACATCGAGCCACCACTTTGGATTTGAAGCCGCTGCTTGAGATTGACATTTCGTAGACGTGGTTTGACTATTCCTATACGTTTCTATTTATTGATGAGGATCCTATTCCTTTAGTATTAACAAGTACAGTTGACTTCCAATCAACCAGTTTCGGTATAATCCGAAAGGGAATAATAAACGTAATACTCGCCCTGCTCACCAATACACTTCTACCCACACTACTTGCACTCATCGCATTCTGACTACCCCAACTAAATATCTATGCAGAAAAAGCAAGTCCTTATGAATGTGGATTTGACCCCATAGGATCCGCCCGCCTGCCTTTCTCTATAAAATTTTTCTTAGTAGCGATTACATTCTTGCTATTTGACCTAGAAATTGCACTACTACTCCCTCTTCCTTGGGCCTCACAAACAAACAAATTATCAACCATACTTACCATAGCTCTTCTACTAATCTCTCTATTAGCCGCAAGCCTAGCCTACGAATGAACCCAAAAAGGACTAGAGTGAACTGAATATGATAATTAGTTTAAACTAAAACAAATGATTTCGACTCATTAGATTGTAGCTTGCCCTATAATTATCAGATGTCCATAGTCTATATTAATATCTTCCTGGCTTTCCTCATGTCACTTATAGGACTACTGATGTACCGATCCCACCTAATATCTTCCCTCCTATGTCTAGAAGGCATAATACTATCCCTATTTATCATGATAACCGTGGCAATTCTAAATAATCACTTCACACTAGCTAGCATGACTCCTATCATCCTGCTCGTATTTGCAGCCTGCGAGGCGGCACTGGGCTTATCCCTACTAGTAATGGTATCAAACACATATGGCACCGACTATGTACAAAACTTAAGCCTCCTACAATGCTAAAAATTATTGTCCCTACTGCCATACTCATACCGATAACATGACTATCAAAACCCAACATAATCTGAATTAACTCAACTACCTATAGCCTTCTGATCAGCCTTATTAGCCTCTCCTATTTAAATCAACTAGGCGACAACAGCCTAAATCTCTCATTACTATTTTTCTCAGACTCACTCTCTGCACCTCTACTAGTATTAACAACATGACTCCTACCACTGATGCTCATGGCTAGTCAATCACACCTGTCAAAAGAGACCTTAGCCCGAAAAAAACTATACATCACAATACTTATTATCTTACAACTTCTCTTAATTATAACATTCACCGCCACAGAACTAATTATATTCTACATTCTATTTGAAGCCACATTAATCCCCACCCTCATTATTATCACTCGATGGGGTAATCAAACGGAGCGACTAAACGCTGGCCTATACTTTCTATTCTACACCTTGGTAGGCTCACTACCCCTCCTAGTCGCACTACTATACATCCAAAACACAACAGGGACTTTAAATTTCCTAATCATTCAATCATTCAACCACCTTCCTATGAATCCGAGCATCTTACCCACGATTCCGATATGACCAATTAATACACCTCTTATGAAATAGCTTTCTACCCCTTACCCTAGCCCTATGTATATGACACGTCTCCCTACCCATCAGTACAGCAAGCATTCCACCTCAAACATAAGAAATATGTCTGACAAAAGAGTTACTTTGATAGAGTAAAACTTAGAGGTTTATTTCTAGAATTATAGGAATCGAACCTAATCCTAAGAATCCAAAAATCTTCGTGCTACCAATATTACACCACATTCTAAAGTAAGGTCAGCTAAATAAGCTATCGGGCCCATACCCCGAAAATGTTGGTTTATACCCTTCCCATACTAATCAAACCCCCTATTTTTATTATCATTATATCAACCGTTATTTCAGGAACTATAATCGTAATAACAGCCTCCCATTGACTTATAGTCTGAATCGGCCTCGAAATAAACCTATTAGCCATTATTCCCATCCTCATAAAAAAATATAATCCACGAGCCATAGAAGCAGCCACAAAATATTTCCTGACACAAGCAACTGCTTCAGTACTCCTAATAATAGGAATCATCATCAACCTACTGCATTCAGGACAATGAACTGTATCAAAAGATCTCAACCCCATAGCATCTATCATAATAACAACCGCCTTAGCAATAACACTAGGACTAGCCCCATTCCACTTCTGAGTGCCCGAAGTTACACAAGGAATCTCCATATCCTCAGGCCTAATCCTACTCACATGACAAAAAATTGCTCCACTATCAATCCTATACCAAATCTCACCCACCATCAATCCCAACCTACTCCTAACAATAGCCATCATATCAGTTATAGTCGGAGGCTGAGGAGGACTTAACCAAACCCAACTACGAAAAATTATAGCATATTCCTCAATTGCCCACATAGGCTGAATAGCAGCCATCATAATATATAGCCCCACAATAATAATTTTAAACCTGACCATCTACATCATCATAACACTAACCACCTTCGTATTATTCATACACAACTCCACCACCACAACATCATCCCTATCACAAACATGAAACAAAACACCCCTAATCACCTCATTTATCCTAGTACTAATAATGTCTCTAGGCGGCCTTCCTCCACTCTCCGGCTTCATCCCAAAATGAATAATCATTCAGGGACTAACTAAAAACGAAATAATTATAATACCCACACTACTAGCTATAACAGCACTACTTAACCTGTACTTCTACATACGACTAACGTATACCACTGCACTGACTGTATTCCCCTCAAACAACTGTATAAAAATAAAATGACGATTCGAGTGCACAGAAAAAACAATCCTTTTACCCCCCCCCCTCCCTTAATTGTAATATCCACCATGCTACTTACCACTCGCACCAATACTATCCATCCTAGATTAGAAGTTTAGGTTAAATTAGACCAAGAGCCTTCAAAGCTCTAAGTAAGCCCTAACAGACTTAACTTCTGCATACCAATTAATCCTAAGGACTGCAAGAATCTATCTTACATCAACTGATTGCAAATCAAACACTTTAATTAAGCTAAGCCCTTACTAGATTGGTGGGTCCCAACCCCACGAAATTTTAGTTAACAGCTAAATACCCTAGTCCACTGGCTTCAATCTACTTCTCCCGCCGTCTAGAAAAAAAAGGCGGGAGAAGCCCCGGCAGCGTCA
The DNA here is from genome assembly GCF_024362965.1 of Panthera pardus. Classification (NCBI taxonomy): domain Eukaryota; kingdom Metazoa; phylum Chordata; class Mammalia; order Carnivora; family Felidae; genus Panthera; species Panthera pardus. The sequence goes on from NW_026526846.1 coordinate 143,821, forward strand.
AGCTGCTTCTTTGAATTTGCAGTTCAATATGACATTCACTGCAGGACTTGGTAAAAAGAGGACTGAACCTCTGTCTTTAGATTTAGAGTCTAATGCTTACTCAGCCATTTTACCTATGTTCATAAACCGCTGACTATTTTCAACCAATCACAAAGATATTGGAACTCTTTACCTTCTATTTGGCGCCTGGGCCGGTATGGTAGGGACCGCTCTCAGTCTCTTCATCCGAGCCGAACTGGGTCAACCTGGCACGCTACTAGGGGACGACCAAATTTATAATGTAGTCGTCACCGCCCATGCCTTTGTAATAATCTTCTTTATAGTAATGCCTATTATGATTGGAGGATTCGGAAACTGATTGGTTCCACTAATAATTGGAGCCCCCGATATAGCATTCCCTCGAATGAATAATATGAGCTTCTGACTCCTTCCCCCGTCTTTCCTACTTTTGCTCGCATCATCTATGGTAGAGGCTGGAGCAGGGACTGGATGGACAGTACACCCACCTCTAGCCGGCAACCTAGCTCATGCAGGAGCATCCGTAGATCTAACTATTTTTTCACTACACCTAGCAGGTGTCCCCTCAATCTTAGGTGCTACTAATTTTATTACTACTATTATTAATATAAAACCCCCTGCTCTATCCCAATATCAAACACCCCTATTTGTCTGATCGGTTTTAATCACTGCTGTATTGCTACTTCTATCACTACCAGTTTTAGCAGCAGGCATCACTATACTACTGACAGATCGAAATCTGAACACCACATTTTTTGACCCCGCCGGAGGAGGGGATCCTATCTTATATCAACACCTATTCTGATTTTTCGGTCACCCAGAAGTCTACATTTTAATTTTACCCGGGTTTGGAATAATTTCACATATTGTTACCTACTACTCAGGTAAAAAAGAACCTTTTGGCTACATGGGAATAGTCTGAGCTATAACATCAATTGGCTTTCTGGGCTTTATCGTATGAGCCCATCCCATGTTTACTGTGGGGATAGATGTGGACACACGAGCATACTTTACATCAGCTACTATAATTATTGCTATTCCCACTGGGGTAAAAGTATTTAGCTGACTGGCCACTCTTCATGGAGGTAGTATCAAATGGTCCCCTGCTATGCTATGAGCTCTGGGATTCGTTTTCCTATTCACCGTAGGAGGCTTAACAGGAATTGTACTAGCAAATTCCTCATTAGATATTGTTCTTCACGACACATACTACGTAGTAGCCCACTTCCACTATGTCTTGTCAATAGGAGCAGTATTTGCTCTCATAGGAGGCTTCGTCCATTGATTCCCCCTATTCTCAGGGTATACTCTCGATAATACTTGGGCAAAAATTCATTTTACGATTATGTTCGTAGGTGTCAATATAACGTTTTTCCCTCAGCATTTTCTAGGCCTGTCCGGAATGCCTCGACGTTATTCTGACTACCCAGACGCATATACAACTTGAAACACAATCTCCTCAATAGGCTCTTTTATTTCACTAACAGCAGTAATATTAATAGTTTGTATAGTGTGAGAAGCTTTTGCATCAAAGCGAGAAGTGGCCATAGTGGAACTAACCACAACTAATCTTGAATGGCTGCATGGATGTCCCCCTCCATATCACACATTTGAAGAGCCAACCTGTGTGCTGTTAAAATAAGAAAGGAAGGAATCGAACCTCCTTAGACTGGTTTCAAGCCAATACCATAACCATTATGTCTTTCTCAATCAAGAAGTATTAGTAAAACAATTACATAACTCTGTCAAGGTTAAATTATAGGTTTAAGCCCTATGTACTTCCATGGCATACCCCTTCCAACTAGGTTTTCAAGATGCTACATCCCCCGTCATAGAAGAGCTCCTACACTTCCATGATCACACACTAATAACTGTATTCCTAATTAGCTCCCTAGTCCTTTATATCATCTCACTAATACTAACAACCAAACTCACGCACACAAGCACAATGGATGCCCAAGAAGTAGAAACCATCTGAACCATTTTACCAGCTATCATCTTAATTCTCATTGCCCTACCCTCCTTACGAATTCTCTATATAATAGACGAGATTAATAGCCCCTCTCTTACTGTAAAGACCATGGGACATCAATGGTATTGAAGCTATGAATACACTGACTCTGAAGACCTAAGCTTTGACTCCTGTATAATTCCCACTCAAGAGCCAAAGCCCGGAGAACTCCGACTATTAGAAGTTGATAACCGAGTAGCACTACCAATAGAAGTGACCATTCGCGTGTTAATCTCATCAGAAGACGTACTACACTCATGAGCCGTCCCATCCCTGGGCCTAAAAACTGATGCTATTCCAGGCCGACTAAACCAAACAACCCTAATGGGTACACGACCTGGACTCTATTATGGTCAGTGCTCAGAGATCTGCGGCTCAAACCACAGTTTTATGCCCATTGTTCTTGAACTAGTCCCATTAGCATATTTTGAAAAATGATCTGCGTCTATACTGTAAATTCATTAAAAAGCTAAACTAGCGTTAACCTTTTAAGTTAAAAACTGGGAGTTTAAACCTCCCCTTAATGACATGCCACAGTTAGATACATCAACCTGATTCATCACTATTATTTCAAGAATTATAACACTATTTATTATATTTCAACTAAAAATCTCAAAACACCTGTATCCTTCAAGCCCGGAACCCAAATCTACAGCTGCACTAAAACAGCCTAACCCTTGAGAAAAAAAAAAAAATGAACGAAAATCTATTCACCTCTTTCACTACCCCAACAATAATAGGATTGCCTGTTGTCGTATTAATTATGATGTTCCCCAGCATTCTATTCCCCTCACCTAACCGACTAATTAATAACCGTTTAGTCTCACTTCAACAGTGATTAGTACAGCTAACTTCAAAACAAATACTAGGCATTCACAATCACAAAGGACAAACTTGGGCCCTAATACTCATAGCTCTCATTTTATTTATTGGATCAACAAACCTGTTAGGTCTACTGCCTCACTCATTTACTCCAACTACCCAATTATCAATAAACTTAGGAATAGCTATTCCCCTATGAGCCGGTACCGTAATCACCGGGTTTCGCCACAAAACTAAAGCGTCCCTGGCCCACTTTTCTACCACAAGGAACACCAATCCCCCTGATCCCTATGCTTGTAATTATTGAAACCATTAGCCTTTTTATCCAGCCCGTGGCTCTGGCCGTACGACTTACAGCTAACATTACTGCAGGCCACCTATTCATACACTTAATTGGAGGAGCTGCTCTGGCCCTAACAAACATTAGTACCTCTGTTGCTTTAATTACCTTTATTATCCTCATCCTACTGACAATCCTTGAATTTGCTGTGGCTCTAATCCAAGCCTACGTCTTTACCCTACTTGTAAGCCTGTATCTACATGACAATACTTAATGACCCATCAAACCCACGCATACCATATGGTTAACCCCAGTCCATGGCCACTTACGGGAGCCCTTTCAGCCCTACTGATAACTTCAGGTCTGGCCATATGATTTCACTACAACTCAATACTATTATTGACCCTAGGTATAACCACTAACCTACTGACTATATATCAATGGTGACGAGACATTATTCGGGAAAGCACATTCCAAGGTCACCACACACCCATCGTTCAAAAAGGTCTCCGTTATGGAATAATTCTCTTTATCACCTCAGAAGTATTCTTCTTCGCAGGCTTTGTCTGGGCCTTCTACCACTCAAGTCTAGCCCCAACTCCTGAATTGGGAGGATGCTGACCACCAACAGGTATTATTCCCCTAAACCCCCTAGAAGTCCCACTACTCAATACCTCCGTACTTCTAGCTTCCGGAGTGTCAGTCACCTGAGCTCACCACAGTTTAATAGAAGGGAATCGAAAACACATACTCCAAGCACTATTTATTACAATCTCCCTAGGAGTCTACTTCACCCTCCTCCAAGCCTCCGAATACTATGAAACATCATTCACAATCTCAGACGGAGTCTACGGATCCACCTTCTTCATGGCTACAGGATTCCACGGACTACACGTAATTATCGGCTCTACCTTCCTAATTGTATGCTTCTTGCGCCAACTAAAAGATCACTTCACATCGAGCCACCACTTTGGATTTGAAGCCGCTGCTTGAGATTGACATTTCGTAGACGTGGTTTGACTATTCCTATACGTTTCTATTTATTGATGAGGATCCTATTCCTTTAGTATTAACAAGTACAGTTGACTTCCAATCAACCAGTTTCGGTATAATCCGAAAGGGAATAATAAACGTAATACTCGCCCTGCTCACCAATACACTTCTACCCACACTACTTGCACTCATCGCATTCTGACTACCCCAACTAAATATCTATGCAGAAAAAGCAAGTCCTTATGAATGTGGATTTGACCCCATAGGATCCGCCCGCCTGCCTTTCTCTATAAAATTTTTCTTAGTAGCGATTACATTCTTGCTATTTGACCTAGAAATTGCACTACTACTCCCTCTTCCTTGGGCCTCACAAACAAACAAATTATCAACCATACTTACCATAGCTCTTCTACTAATCTCTCTATTAGCCGCAAGCCTAGCCTACGAATGAACCCAAAAAGGACTAGAGTGAACTGAATATGATAATTAGTTTAAACTAAAACAAATGATTTCGACTCATTAGATTGTAGCTTGCCCTATAATTATCAGATGTCCATAGTCTATATTAATATCTTCCTGGCTTTCCTCATGTCACTTATAGGACTACTGATGTACCGATCCCACCTAATATCTTCCCTCCTATGTCTAGAAGGCATAATACTATCCCTATTTATCATGATAACCGTGGCAATTCTAAATAATCACTTCACACTAGCTAGCATGACTCCTATCATCCTGCTCGTATTTGCAGCCTGCGAGGCGGCACTGGGCTTATCCCTACTAGTAATGGTATCAAACACATATGGCACCGACTATGTACAAAACTTAAGCCTCCTACAATGCTAAAAATTATTGTCCCTACTGCCATACTCATACCGATAACATGACTATCAAAACCCAACATAATCTGAATTAACTCAACTACCTATAGCCTTCTGATCAGCCTTATTAGCCTCTCCTATTTAAATCAACTAGGCGACAACAGCCTAAATCTCTCATTACTATTTTTCTCAGACTCACTCTCTGCACCTCTACTAGTATTAACAACATGACTCCTACCACTGATGCTCATGGCTAGTCAATCACACCTGTCAAAAGAGACCTTAGCCCGAAAAAAACTATACATCACAATACTTATTATCTTACAACTTCTCTTAATTATAACATTCACCGCCACAGAACTAATTATATTCTACATTCTATTTGAAGCCACATTAATCCCCACCCTCATTATTATCACTCGATGGGGTAATCAAACGGAGCGACTAAACGCTGGCCTATACTTTCTATTCTACACCTTGGTAGGCTCACTACCCCTCCTAGTCGCACTACTATACATCCAAAACACAACAGGGACTTTAAATTTCCTAATCATTCAATCATTCAACCACCTTCCTATGAATCCGAGCATCTTACCCACGATTCCGATATGACCAATTAATACACCTCTTATGAAAAAGCTTTCTACCCCTTACCCTAGCCCTATGTATATGACACGTCTCCCTACCCATCAGTACAGCAAGCATTCCACCTCAAACATAAGAAATATGTCTGACAAAAGAGTTACTTTGATAGAGTAAAACTTAGAGGTTTATTTCTAGAATTATAGGAATCGAACCTAATCCTAAGAATCCAAAAATCTTCGTGCTACCAATATTACACCACATTCTAAAGTAAGGTCAGCTAAATAAGCTATCGGGCCCATACCCCGAAAATGTTGGTTTATACCCTTCCCATACTAATCAAACCCCCTATTTTTATTATCATTATATCAACCGTTATTTCAGGAACTATAATCGTAATAACAGCCTCCCATTGACTTATACTCTGAATCGGCCTCGAAATAAACCTATTAGCCATTATTCCCATCCTCACAAAAAAATATAATCCACGAGCCATAGAAGCAGCCACAAAATATTTCCTGACACAAGCAACTGCTTCAGTACTCCTAATAATAGGAATCATCATCAACCTACTGCATTCAGGACAATGAACTGTATCAAAAGATCTCAACCCCATAGCATCTATCATAATAACAACCGCCTTAGCAATAAAACTAGGACTAGCCCCATTCCACTTCTGAGTGCCCGAAGTTACACAAGGAATCTCCATATCCTCAGGCCTAATCCTACTCACATGACAAAAAATTGCTCCACTATCAATCCTATACCAAATCTCACCCACCATCAATCCCAACCTACTCCTAACAATAGCCATCATATCAGTTATAGTCGGAGGCTGAGGGGGACTTAACCAAACCCAACTACGAAAAATTATAGCATATTCCTCAATTGCCCACATAGGCTGAATAGCAGCCATCATAATATATAGCCCCACAATAATAATTTTAAACCTGACCATCTACATCATCATAACACTAACCACCTTCGTATTATTCATACACAACTCCACCACCACAACATCATCCCTATCACAAACATGAAACAAAACACCCCTAATCACCTCATTTATCCTAGTACTAATAATGTCTCTAGGCGGCCTTCCTCCACTCTCCGGCTTCATCCCAAAATGAATAATCATTCAGGGACTAACTAAAAACGAAATAATTATAATACCCACACTACTAGCTATAACAGCACTACTTAACCTGTACTTCTACATACGACTAACGTATACCACTGCACTGACTGTATTCCCCTCAAACAACTGTATAAAAATAAAATGACGATTCGAGTGCACAGAAAAAACAATCCTTTTACCCCCCCCCCTCCCTTAATTGTAATATCCACCATGCTACTTACCACTCGCACCAATACTATCCATCCTAGATTAGAAGTTTAGGTTAAATTAGACCAAGAGCCTTCAAAGCTCTAAGTAAGCCCTAACAGACTTAACTTCTGCATACCAATTAATCCTAAGGACTGCAAGAATCTATCTTACATCAATTGATTGCAAATCAAACACTTTAATTAAGCTAAGCCCTTACTAGATTGGTGGGCCCCAACCCCACGAAATTTTAGTTAACAGCTAAATACCCTAGTCCACTGGCTTCAATCTACTTCTCCCGCCGTCTAGAAAAAAAAGGCGGGAGAAGCCCCGGCAGCGTCAAGCTGCTTCTTTGAATTTGCAGTTCAATATGACATTCACTGCAGGACTTGGTAAAAAGAGGACTGAACCTCTGTCTTTAGATTTACAGTCTAATGCTTACTCAGCCATTTTACCTATGTTCATAAACCGCTGACTATTTTCAACCAATCACAAAGATATTGGAACTCTTTACCTTCTATTTGGCGCCTGGGCCGGTATGGTAGGGACCGCTCTCAGTCTCTTCATCCGAGCCGAACTGGGTCAACCTGGCACGCTACTAGGGGACGACCAAATTTATAATGTAGTCGTCACCGCCCATGCCTTTGTAATAATCTTCTTTATAGTAATGCCTATTATGATTGGAGGATTCGGAAACTGATTGGTTCCACTAATAATTGGAGCCCCCGATATAGCATTCCCTCGAATGAATAATATGAGCTTCTGACTCCTTCCCCCGTCTTTCCTACTTTTGCTCGCATCATCTATGGTAGAGGCTGGAGCAGGGACTGGATGGACAGTACACCCACCTCTAGCCGGCAACCTAGCTCATGCAGGAGCATCCGTAGATCTAACTATTTTTTCACTACACCTAGCAGGTGTCCCCTCAATCTTAGGTGCTACTAATTTTATTACTACTATTATTAATATAAAACCCCCTGCTCTATCCCAATATCAAACACCCCTATTTGTCTGATCGGTTTTAATCACTGCTGTATTGCTACTTCTATCACTACCAGTTTTAGCAGCAGGCATCACTATACTACTGACAGATCGAAATCTGAACACGACATTTTTTGACCCCGCCGGAGGAGGGGATCCTATCTTATATCAACACCTATTCTGATTTTTCGGTCACCCAGAAGTCTACATTTTAATTTTACCCGGGTTTGGAATAATTTCACATATTGTTACCTACTACTCAGGTAAAAAAGAACCTTTTGGCTACATGGGAATAGTCTGAGCTATAACATCAATTGGCTTTCTGGGCTTTATCGTATGAGCCCATCCCATGTTTACTGTGGGGATAGATGTGGACACACGAGCATACTTTACATCAGCTACTATAATTATTGCTATTCCCACTGGGGTAAAAGTATTTAGCTGACTGGCCACTCTTCATGGAGGTAGTATCAAATGGTCCCCTGCTATGCTATGAGCTCTGGGATTCGTTTTCCTATTCACCGTAGGAGGCTTAACAGGAATTGTACTAGCAAATTCCTCATTAGATATTGTTCTTCACGACACATACTACGTAGTAGCCCACTTCCACTATGTCTTGTCAATAGGAGCAGTATTTGCTCTCATAGGAGGCTTCGTCCATTGATTCCCCCTATTCTCAGGGTATACTCTCGATAATACTTGGGCAAAAATTCATTTTACGATTATGTTCGTAGGTGTCAATATAACGTTTTTCCCTCAGCATTTTCTAGGCCTGTCCGGAATGCCTCGACGTTATTCTGACTACCCAGACGCATATACAACTTGAAACACAATCTCCTCAATAGGCTCTTTTATTTCACTAACAGCAGTAATATTAATAGTTTGTATAGTGTGAGAAGCTTTTGCATCAAAGCGAGAAGTGGCCATAGTGGAACTAACCACAACTAATCTTGAATGGCTGCATGGATGTCCCCCTCCATATCACACATTTGAAGAGCCAACCTGTGTGCTGTTAAAATAAGAAAGGAAGGAATCGAACCTCCTTAGACTGGTTTCAAGCCAATACCATAACCATTATGTCTTTCTCAATCAAGAAGTATTAGTAAAACAATTACATAACTCTGTCAAGGTTAAATTATAGGTTTAAGCCCTATGTACTTCCATGGCATACCCCTTCCAACTAGGTTTTCAAGATGCTACATCCCCCGTCATAGAAGAGCTCCTACACTTCCATGATCACACACTAATAACTGTATTCCTAATTAGCTCCCTAGTCCTTTATATCATCTCACTAATACTAACAACCAAACTCACGCACACAAGCACAATGGATGCCCAAGAAGTAGAAACCATCTGAACCATTTTACCAGCTATCATCTTAATTCTCATTGCCCTACCCTCCTTACGAATTCTCTATATAATAGACGAGATTAATAGCCCCTCTCTTACTGTAAAGACCATGGGACATCAATGGTATTGAAGCTATGAATACACTGACTCTGAAGACCTAAGCTTTGACTCCTGTATAATTCCCACTCAAGAGCCAAAGCCCGGAGAACTCCGACTATTAGAAGTTGATAACCGAGTAGCACTACCAATAGAAGTGACCATTCGCGTGTTAATCTCATCAGAAGACGTACTACACTCATGAGCCGTCCCATCCCTGGGCCTAAAAACTGATGCTATTCCAGGCCGACTAAACCAAACAACCCTAATGGGTACACGACCTGGACTCTATTATGGTCAGTGCTCAGAGATCTGCGGCTCAAACCACAGTTTTATGCCCATTGTTCTTGAACTAGTCCCATTAGCATATTTTGAAAAATGATCTGCGTCTATACTGTAAATTCATTAAGAAGCTAAACTAGCGTTAACCTTTTAAGTTAAAAACTGGGAGTTTAAACCTCCCCTTAATGACATGCCACAGTTAGATACATCAACCTGATTCATCACTATTATTTCAAGAATTATAACACTATTTATTATATTTCAACTAAAAATCTCAAAACACCTGTATCCTTCAAGCCCGGAACCCAAATCTACAGCTGCACTAAAACAGCCTAACCCTTGAGAAAAAAAAAAAAATGAACGAAAATCTATTCACCTCTTTCACTACCCCAACAATAATAGGATTGCCTGTTGTCGTATTAATTATGATGTTCCCCAGCATTCTATTCCCCTCACCTAACCGACTAATTAATAACCGTTTAGTCTCACTTCAACAGTGATTAGTACAGCTAACTTCAAAACAAATACTAGCCATTCACAATCACAAAGGACAAACTTGGGCCCTAATACTCATAGCTCTCATTTTATTTATTGGATCAACAAACCTGTTAGGTCTACTGCCTCACTCATTTACTCCAACTACCCAATTATCAATAAACTTAGGAATAGCTATTCCCCTATGAGCCGGTACCGTAATCACCGGGTTTCGCCACAAAACTAAAGCGTCCCTGGCCCACTTTTCTACCACAAGGAACACCAATCCCCCTGATCCCTATGCTTGTAATTATTGAAACCATTAGCCTTTTTATCCAGCCCGTGGCTCTGGCCGTACGACTTACAGCTAACATTACTGCAGGCCACCTATTCATACACTTAATTGGAGGAGCTGCTCTGGCCCTAACAAACATTAGTACCTCTGTTGCTTTAATTACCTTTATTATCCTCATCCTACTGACAATCCTTGAATTTGCTGTGGCTCTAATCCAAGCCTACGTCTTTACCCTACTTGTAAGCCTGTATCTACATGACAATACTTAATGACCCATCAAACCCACGCATACCATATGGTTAACCCCAGTCCATGGCCACTTACGGGAGCCCTTTCAGCCCTACTGATAACTTCAGGTCTGGCCATATGATTTCACTACAACTCAATACTATTATTGACCCTAGGTATAACCACTAACCTACTGACTATATATCAATGGTGACGAGACATTATTCGGGAAAGCACATTCCAAGGTCACCACACACCCATCGTTCAAAAAGGTCTCCGTTATGGAATAATTCTCTTTATCACCTCAGAAGTATTCTTCTTCGCAGGCTTTGTCTGGGCCTTCTACCACTCAAGTCTAGCCCCAACTCCTGAATTGGGAGGATGCTGACCACCAACAGGTATTATTCCCCTAAACCCCCTAGAAGTCCCACTACTCAATACCTCCGTACTTCTAGCTTCCGGAGTGTCAGTCACCTGAGCTCACCACAGTTTAATAGAAGGGAATCGAAAACACATACTCCAAGCACTATTTATTACAATCTCCCTAGGAGTCTACTTCACCCTCCTCCAAGCCTCCGAATACTATGAAACATCATTCACAATCTCAGACGGAGTCTACGGATCCACCTTCTTCATGGCTACAGGATTCCACGGACTACACGTAATTATCGGCTCTACCTTCCTAATTGTATGCTTCTTGCGCCAACTAAAAGATCACTTCACATCGAGCCACCACTTTGGATTTGAAGCCGCTGCTTGAGATTGACATTTCGTAGACGTGGTTTGACTATTCCTATACGTTTCTATTTATTGATGAGGATCCTATTCCTTTAGTATTAACAAGTACAGTTGACTTCCAATCAACCAGTTTCGGTATAATCCGAAAGGGAATAATAAACGTAATACTCGCCCTGCTCACCAATACACTTCTACCCACACTACTTGCACTCATCGCATTCTGACTACCCCAACTAAATATCTATGCAGAAAAAGCAAGTCCTTATGAATGTGGATTTGACCCCATAGGATCCGCCCGCCTGCCTTTCTCTATAAAATTTTTCTTAGTAGCGATTACATTCTTGCTATTTGACCTAGAAATTGCACTACTACTCCCTCTTCCTTGGGCCTCACAAACAAACAAATTATCAACCATACTTACCATAGCTCTTCTACTAATCTCTCTATTAGCCGCAAGCCTAGCCTACGAATGAACCCAAAAAGGACTAGAGTGAACTGAATATGATAATTAGTTTAAACTAAAACAAATGATTTCGACTCATTAGATTGTAGCTTGCCCTATAATTATCAGATGTCCATAGTCTATATTAATATCTTCCTGGCTTTCCTCATGTCACTTATAGGACTACTGATGTACCGATCCCACCTAATATCTTCCCTCCTATGTCTAGAAGGCATAATACTATCCCTATTTATCATGATAACCGTGGCAATTCTAAATAATCACTTCACACTAGCTAGCATGACTCCTATCATCCTGCTCGTATTTGCAGCCTGCGAGGCGGCACTGGGCTTATCCCTACTAGTAATGGTATCAAACACATATGGCACCGACTATGTACAAAACTTAAGCCTCCTACAATGCTAAAAATTATTGTCCCTACTGCCATACTCATACCGATAACATGACTATCAAAACCCAACATAATCTGAATTAACTCAACTACCTATAGCCTTCTGATCAGCCTTATTAGCCTCTCCTATTTAAATCAACTAGGCGACAACAGCCTAAATCTCTCATTACTATTTTTCTCAGACTCACTCTCTGCACCTCTACTAGTATTAACAACATGACTCCTACCACTGATGCTCATGGCTAGTCAATCACACCTGTCAAAAGAGACCTTAGCCCGAAAAAAACTATACATCACAATACTTATTATCTTACAACTTCTCTTAATTATAACATTCACCGCCACAGAACTAATTATATTCTACATTCTATTTGAAGCCACATTAATCCCCACCCTCATTATTATCACTCGATGGGGTAATCAAACGGAGCGACTAAACGCTGGCCTATACTTTCTATTCTACACCTTGGTAGGCTCACTACCCCTCCTAGTCGCACTACTATACATCCAAAACACAACAGGGACTTTAAATTTCCTAATCATTCAATCATTCAACCACCTTCCTATGAATCCGAGCATCTTACCCACGATTCCGATATGACCAATTAATACACCTCTTATGAAAAAGCTTTCTACCCCTTACCCTAGCCCTATGTATATGACACGTCTCCCTACCCATCAGTACAGCAAGCATTCCACCTCAAACATAAGAAATATGTCTGACAAAAGAGTTACTTTGATAGAGTAAAACTTAGAGGTTTATTTCTAGAATTATAGGAATCGAACCTAATCCTAAGAATCCAAAAATCTTCGTGCTACCAATATTACACCACATTCTAAAGTAAGGTCAGCTAAATAAGCTATCGGGCCCATACCCCGAAAATGTTGGTTTATACCCTTCCCATACTAATCAAACCCCCTATTTTTATTATCATTATATCAACCGTTATTTCAGGAACTATAATCGTAATAACAGCCTCCCATTGACTTATACTCTGAATCGGCCTCGAAATAAACCTATTAGCCATTATTCCCATCCTCACAAAAAAATATAATCCACGAGCCATAGAAGCAGCCACAAAATATTTCCTGACACAAGCAACTGCTTCAGTACTCCTAATAATAGGAATCATCATCAACCTACTGCATTCAGGACAATGAACTGTATCAAAAGATCTCAACCCCATAGCATCTATCATAATAACAACCGCCTTAGCAATAAAACTAGGACTAGCCCCATTCCACTTCTGAGTGCCCGAAGTTACACAAGGAATCTCCATATCCTCAGGCCTAATCCTACTCACATGACAAAAAATTGCTCCACTATCAATCCTATACCAAATCTCACCCAACATCAATCCCAACCTACTCCTAACAATAGCCATCATATCAGTTATAGTCGGAGGCTGAGGGGGACTTAACCAAACCCAACTACGAAAAATTATAGCATATTCCTCAATTGCCCACATAGGCTGAATAGCAGCCATCATAATATATAGCCCCACAATAATAATTTTAAACCTGACCATCTACATCATCATAACACTAACCACCTTCGTATTATTCATACACAACTCCACCACCACAACATCATCCCTATCACAAACATGAAACAAAACACCCCTAATCACCTCATTTATCCTAGTACTAATAATGTCTCTAGGCGGCCTTCCTCCACTCTCCGGCTTCATCCCAAAATGAATAATCATTCAGGGACTAACTAAAAACGAAATAATTATAATACCCACACTACTAGCTATAACAGCACTACTTAACCTGTACTTCTACATACGACTAACGTATACCACTGCACTGACTGTATTCCCCTCAAACAACTGTATAAAAATAAAATGACGATTCGAGTGCACAGAAAAAACAATCCTTTTACCCCCCCCCTCCCTTAATTGTAATATCCACCATGCTACTTACCACTCGCACCAATACTATCCATCCTAGATTAGAAGTTTAGGTTAAATTAGACCAAGAGCCTTCAAAGCTCTAAGTAAGCCCTAACAGACTTAACTTCTGCATACCAATTAATCCTAAGGACTGCAAGAATCTATCTTACATCAATTGATTGCAAATCAAACACTTTAATTAAGCTAAGCCCTTACTAGATTGGTGGGCCCCAACCCCACGAAATTTTAGTTAACAGCTAAATACCCTAGTCCACTGGCTTCAATCTACTTCTCCCGCCGTCTAGAAAAAAAAGGCGGGAGAAGCCCCGGCAGCGTCAAGCTGCTTCTTTGAATTTGCAGTTCAATATGACATTCACTGCAGGACTTGGTAAAAAGAGGACTGAACCTCTGTCTTTAGATTTAGAGTCTAATGCTTACTCAGCCATTTTACCTATGTTCATAAACCGCTGACTATTTTCAACCAATCACAAAGATATTGGAACTCTTTACCTTCTATTTGGCGCCTGGGCCGGTATGGTAGGGACCGCTCTCAGTCTCTTCATCCGAGCCGAACTGGGTCAACCTGGCACGCTACTAGGGGACGACCAAATTTATAATGTAGTCGTCACCGCCCATGCCTTTGTAATAATCTTCTTTATAGTAATGCCTATTATGATTGGAGGATTCGGAAACTGATTGGTTCCACTAATAATTGGAGCCCCCGATATAGCATTCCCTCGAATGAATAATATGAGCTTCTGACTCCTTCCCCCGTCTTTCCTACTTTTGCTCGCATCATCTATGGTAGAGGCTGGAGCAGGGACTGGATGGACAGTACACCCACCTCTAGCCGGCAACCTAGCTCATGCAGGAGCATCCGTAGATCTAACTATTTTTTCACTACACCTAGCAGGTGTCCCCTCAATCTTAGGTGCTATTAATTTTATTACTACTATTATTAATATAAAACCCCCTGCTCTATCCCAATATCAAACACCCCTATTTGTCTGATCGGTTTTAATCACTGCTGTATTGCTACTTCTATCACTACCAGTTTTAGCAGCAGGCATCACTATACTACTGACAGATCGAAATCTGAACACGACATTTTTTGACCCCGCCGGAGGAGGGGATCCTATCTTATATCAACACCTATTCTGATTTTTCGGTCACCCAGAAGTCTACATTTTAATTTTACCCGGGTTTGGAATAATTTCACATATTGTTACCTACTACTCAGGTAAAAAAGAACCTTTTGGCTACATGGGAATAGTCTGAGCTATAACATCAATTGGCTTTCTGGGCTTTATCGTATGAGCCCATCCCATGTTTACTGTGGGGATAGATGTGGACACACGAGCATACTTTACATCAGCTACTATAATTATTGCTATTCCCACTGGGGTAAAAGTATTTAGCTGACTGGCCACTCTTCATGGAGGTAGTATCAAATGGTCCCCTGCTATGCTATGAGCTCTGGGATTCGTTTTCCTATTCACCGTAGGAGGCTTAACAGGAATTGTACTAGCAAATTCCTCATTAGATATTGTTCTTCACGACACATACTACGTAGTAGCCCACTTCCACTATGTCTTGTCAATAGGAGCAGTATTTGCTCTCATAGGAGGCTTCGTCCATTGATTCCCCCTATTCTCAGGGTATACTCTCGATAATACTTGGGCAAAAATTCATTTTACGATTATGTTCGTAGGTGTCAATATAACGTTTTTCCCTCAGCATTTTCTAGGCCTGTCCGGAATGCCTCGACGTTATTCTGACTACCCAGACGCATATACAACTTGAAACACAATCTCCTCAATAGGCTCTTTTATTTCACTAACAGCAGTAATATTAATAGTTTGTATAGTGTGAGAAGCTTTTGCATCAAAGCGAGAAGTGGCCATAGTGGAACTAACCACAACTAATCTTGAATGGCTGCATGGATGTCCCCCTCCATATCACACATTTGAAGAGCCAACCTGTGTGCTGTTAAAATAAGAAAGGAAGGAATCGAACCTCCTTAGACTGGTTTCAAGCCAATACCATAACCATTATGTCTTTCTCAATCAAGAAGTATTAGTAAAACAATTACATAACTCTGTCAAGGTTAAATTATAGGTTTAAGCCCTATGTACTTCCATGGCATACCCCTTCCAACTAGGTTTTCAAGATGCTACATCCCCCATCATAGAAGAGCTCCTACACTTCCATGATCACACACTAATAATTGTATTCCTAATTAGCTCCCTAGTCCTTTATATCATCTCACTAATACTAACAACCAAACTCACGCACACAAGCACAATGGATGCCCAAGAAGTAGAAACCATCTGAACCATTTTACCAGCTATCATCTTAATTCTCATTGCCCTACCCTCCTTACGAATTCTCTATATAATAGACGAGATTAATAGCCCCTCTCTTACTGTAAAGACCATGGGACATCAATGGTATTGAAGCTATGAATACACTGACTCTGAAGACCTAAGCTTTGACTCCTGTATAATTCCCACTCAAGAGCCAAAGCCCGGAGAACTCCGACTATTAGAAGTTGATAACCGAGTAGCACTACCAATAGAAGTGACCATTCGCGTGTTAATCTCATCAGAAGACGTACTACACTCATGAGCCGTCCCATCCCTGGGCCTAAAAACTGATGCTATTCCAGGCCGACTAAACCAAACAACCCTAATGGGTACACGACCTGGACTCTATTATGGTCAGTGCTCAGAGATCTGCGGCTCAAACCACAGTTTTATGCCCATTGTTCTTGAACTAGTCCCATTAGCATATTTTGAAAAATGATCTGCGTCTATACTGTAAATTCATTAAGAAGCTAAACTAGCGTTAACCTTTTAAGTTAAAAACTGGGAGTTTAAACCTCCCCTTAATGACATGCCACAGTTAGATACATCAACCTGATTCATCACTATTATTTCAAGAATTATAACACTATTTATTATATTTCAACTAAAAATCTCAAAACACCTGTATCCTTCAAGCCCGGAACCCAAATCTACAGCTGCACTAAAACAGCCTAACCCTTGAGAAAAAAAAAAAAATGAACGAAAATCTATTCACCTCTTTCACTACCCCAACAATAATAGGATTGCCTGTTGTCGTATTAATTATGATGTTCCCCAGCATTCTATTCCCCTCACCTAACCGACTAATTAATAACCGTTTAGTCTCACTTCAACAGTGATTAGTACAGCTAACTTCAAAACAAATACTAGCCATTCACAATCACAAAGGACAAACTTGGGCCCTAATACTCATAGCTCTCATTTTATTTATTGGATCAACAAACCTGTTAGGTCTACTGCCTCACTCATTTACTCCAACTACCCAATTATCAATAAACTTAGGAATAGCTATTCCCCTATGAGCCGGTACCGTAATCACCGGGTTTCGCCACAAAACTAAAGCGTCCCTGGCCCACTTTTCTACCACAAGGAACACCAATCCCCCTGATCCCTATGCTTGTAATTATTGAAACCATTAGCCTTTTTATCCAGCCCGTGGCTCTGGCCGTACGACTTACAGCTAACATTACTGCAGGCCACCTATTCATACACTTAATTGGAGGAGCTGCTCTGGCCCTAACAAACATTAGTACCTCTGTTGCTTTAATTACCTTTATTATCCTCATCCTACTGACAATCCTTGAATTTGCTGTGGCTCTAATCCAAGCCTACGTCTTTACCCTACTTGTAAGCCTGTATCTACATGACAATACTTAATGACCCATCAAACCCACGCATACCATATGGTTAACCCCAGTCCATGGCCACTTACGGGAGCCCTTTCAGCCCTACTGATAACTTCAGGTCTGGCCATATGATTTCACTACAACTCAATACTATTATTGACCCTAGGTATAACCACTAACCTACTGACTATATATCAATGGTGACGAGACATTATTCGGGAAAGCACATTCCAAGGTCACCACACACCCATCGTTCAAAAAGGTCTCCGTTATGGAATAATTCTCTTTATCACCTCAGAAGTATTCTTCTTCGCAGGCTTTGTCTGGGCCTTCTACCACTCAAGTCTAGCCCCAACTCCTGAATTGGGAGGATGCTGACCACCAACAGGTATTATTCCCCTAAACCCCCTAGAAGTCCCACTACTCAATACCTCCGTACTTCTAGCTTCCGGAGTGTCAGTCACCTGAGCTCACCACAGTTTAATAGAAGGGAATCGAAAACACATACTCCAAGCACTATTTATTACAATCTCCCTAGGAGTCTACTTCACCCTCCTCCAAGCCTCCGAATACTATGAAACATCATTCACAATCTCAGACGGAGTCTACGGATCCACCTTCTTCATGGCTACAGGATTCCACGGACTACACGTAATTATCGGCTCTACCTTCCTAATTGTATGCTTCTTGCGCCAACTAAAAGATCACTTCACATCGAGCCACCACTTTGGATTTGAAGCCGCTGCTTGAGATTGACATTTCGTAGACGTGGTTTGACTATTCCTATACGTTTCTATTTATTGATGAGGATCCTATTCCTTTAGTATTAACAAGTACAGTTGACTTCCAATCAACCAGTTTCGGTATAATCCGAAAGGGAATAATAAACGTAATACTCGCCCTGCTCACCAATACACTTCTACCCACACTACTTGCACTCATCGCATTCTGACTACCCCAACTAAATATCTATGCAGAAAAAGCAAGTCCTTATGAATGTGGATTTGACCCCATAGGATCCGCCCGCCTGCCTTTCTCTATAAAATTTTTCTTAGTAGCGATTACATTCTTGCTATTTGACCTAGAAATTGCACTACTACTCCCTCTTCCTTGGGCCTCACAAACAAACAAATTATCAACCATACTTACCATAGCTCTTCTACTAATCTCTCTATTAGCCGCAAGCCTAGCCTACGAATGAACCCAAAAAGGACTAGAGTGAACTGAATATGATAATTAGTTTAAACTAAAACAAATGATTTCGACTCATTAGATTGTAGCTTGCCCTATAATTATCAGATGTCCATAGTCTATATTAATATCTTCCTGGCTTTCCTCATGTCACTTATAGGACTACTGATGTACCGATCCCACCTAATATCTTCCCTCCTATGTCTAGAAGGCATAATACTATCCCTATTTATCATGATAACCGTGGCAATTCTAAATAATCACTTCACACTAGCTAGCATGACTCCTATCATCCTGCTCGTATTTGCAGCCTGCGAGGCGGCACTGGGCTTATCCCTACTAGTAATGGTATCAAACACATATGGCACCGACTATGTACAAAACTTAAGCCTCCTACAATGCTAAAAATTATTGTCCCTACTGCCATACTCATACCGATAACATGACTATCAAAACCCAACATAATCTGAATTAACTCAACTACCTATAGCCTTCTGATCAGCCTTATTAGCCTCTCCTATTTAAATCAACTAGGCGACAACAGCCTAAATCTCTCATTACTATTTTTCTCAGACTCACTCTCTGCACCTCTACTAGTATTAACAACATGACTCCTACCACTGATGCTCATGGCTAGTCAATCACACCTGTCAAAAGAGACCTTAGCCCGAAAAAAACTATACATCACAATACTTATTATCTTACAACTTCTCTTAATTATAACATTCACCGCCACAGAACTAATTATATTCTACATTCTATTTGAAGCCACATTAATCCCCACCCTCATTATTATCACTCGATGGGGTAATCAAACGGAGCGACTAAACGCTGGCCTATACTTTCTATTCTACACCTTGGTAGGCTCACTACCCCTCCTAGTCGCACTACTATACATCCAAAACACAACAGGGACTTTAAATTTCCTAATCATTCAATCATTCAACCACCTTCCTATGAATCCGAGCATCTTACCCACGATTCCGATATGACCAATTAATACACCTCTTATGAAATAGCTTTCTACCCCTTACCCTAGCCCTATGTATATGACACGTCTCCCTACCCATCAGTACAGCAAGCATTCCACCTCAAACATAAGAAATATGTCTGACAAAAGAGTTACTTTGATAGAGTAAAACTTAGAGGTTTATTTCTAGAATTATAGGAATCGAACCTAATCCTAAGAATCCAAAAATCTTCGTGCTACCAATATTACACCACATTCTAAAGTAAGGTCAGCTAAATAAGCTATCGGGCCCATACCCCGAAAATGTTGGTTTATACCCTTCCCATACTAATCAAACCCCCTATTTTTATTATCATTATATCAACCGTTATTTCAGGAACTATAATCGTAATAACAGCCTCCCATTGACTTATACTCTGAATCGGCCTCGAAATAAACCTATTAGCCATTATTCCCATCCTCACAAAAAAATATAATCCACGAGCCATAGAAGCAGCCACAAAATATTTCCTGACACAAGCAACTGCTTCAGTACTCCTAATAATAGGAATCATCATCAACCTACTGCATTCAGGACAATGAACTGTATCAAAAGATCTCAACCCCATAGCATCTATCATAATAACAACCGCCTTAGCAATAAAACTAGGACTAGCCCCATTCCACTTCTGAGTGCCCGAAGTTACACAAGGAATCTCCATATCCTCAGGCCTAATCCTACTCACATGACAAAAAATTGCTCCACTATCAATCCTATACCAAATCTCACCCACCATCAATCCCAACCTACTCCTAACAATAGCCATCATATCAGTTATAGTCGGAGGCTGAGGGGGACTTAACCAAACCCAACTACGAAAAATTATAGCATATTCCTCAATTGCCCACATAGGCTGAATAGCAGCCATCATAATATATAGCCCCACAATAATAATTTTAAACCTGACCATCTACATCATCATAACACTAACCACCTTCGTATTATTCATACACAACTCCACCACCACAACATCATCCCTATCACAAACATGAAACAAAACACCCCTAATCACCTCATTTATCCTAGTACTAATAATGTCTCTAGGCGGCCTTCCTCCACTCTCCGGCTTCATCCCAAAATGAATAATCATTCAGGGACTAACTAAAAACGAAATAATTATAATACCCACACTACTAGCTATAACAGCACTACTTAACCTGTACTTCTACATACGACTAACGTATACCACTGCACTGACTGTATTCCCCTCAAACAACTGTATAAAAATAAAATGACGATTCGAGTGCACAGAAAAAACAATCCTTTTACCCCCCCCCCTCCCTTAATTGTAATATCCACCATGCTACTTACCACTCGCACCAATACTATCCATCCTAGATTAGAAGTTTAGGTTAAATTAGACCAAGAGCCTTCAAAGCTCTAAGTAAGCCCTAACAGACTTAACTTCTGCATACCAATTAATCCTAAGGACTGCAAGAATCTATCTTACATCAATTGATTGCAAATCAAACACTTTAATTAAGCTAAGCCCTTACTAGATTGGTGGGCCCCAACCCCACGAAATTTTAGTTAACAGCTAAATACCCTAGTCCACTGGCTTCAATCTACTTCTCCCGCCGTCTAGAAAAAAAAGGCGGGAGAAGCCCCGGCAGCGTCAAGCTGCTTCTTTGAATTTGCAGTTCAATATGACATTCACTGCAGGACTTGGTAAAAAGAGGACTGAACCTCTGTCTTTAGATTTAGAGTCTAATGCTTACTCAGCCATTTTACCTATGTTCATAAACCGCTGACTATTTTCAACCAATCACAAAGATATTGGAACTCTTTACCTTCTATTTGGCGCCTGGGCCGGTATGGTAGGGACCGCTCTCAGTCTCTTCATCCGAGCCGAACTGGGTCAACCTGGCACGCTACTAGGGGACGACCAAATTTATAATGTAGTCGTCACCGCCCATGCCTTTGTAATAATCTTCTTTATAGTAATGCCTATTATGATTGGAGGATTCGGAAACTGATTGGTTCCACTAATAATTGGAGCCCCCGATATAGCATTCCCTCGAATGAATAATATGAGCTTCTGACTCCTTCCCCCGTCTTTCCTACTTTTGCTCGCATCATCGAGCGTAGAGGCTGGAGCAGGGACTGGATGGACAGTACACCCACCTCTAGCCGGCAACCTAGCTCATGCAGGAGCATCCGTAGATCTAACTATTTTTTCACTACACCTAGCAGGTGTCCCCTCAATCTTAGGTGCTACTAATTTTATTACTACTATTATTAATATAAAACCCCCTGCTCTATCCCAATATCAAACACCCCTATTTGTCTGATCGGTTTTAATCACTGCTGTATTGCTACTTCTATCACTACCAGTTTTAGCAGCAGGCATCACTATACTACTGACAGATCGAAATCTGAACACGACATTTTTTGACCCCGCCGGAGGAGGGGATCCTATCTTATATCAACACCTATTCTGATTTTTCGGTCACCCAGAAGTCTACATTTTAATTTTACCCGGGTTTGGAATAATTTCACATATTGTTACCTACTACTCAGGTAAAAAAGAACCTTTTGGCTACATGGGAATAGTCTGAGCTATAACATCAATTGGCTTTCTGGGCTTTATCGTATGAGCCCATCCCATGTTTACTGTGGGGATAGATGTGGACACACGAGCATACTTTACATCAGCTACTATAATTATTGCTATTCCCACTGGGGTAAAAGTATTTAGCTGACTGGCCACTCTTCATGGAGGTAGTATCAAATGGTCCCCTGCTATGCTATGAGCTCTGGGATTCGTTTTCCTATTCACCGTAGGAGGCTTAACAGGAATTGTACTAGCAAATTCCTCATTAGATATTGTTCTTCACGACACATACTACGTAGTAGCCCACTTCCACTATGTCTTGTCAATAGGAGCAGTATTTGCTCTCATAGGAGGCTTCGTCCATTGATTCCCCCTATTCTCAGGGTATACTCTCGATAATACTTGGGCAAAAATTCATTTTACGATTATGTTCGTAGGTGTCAATATAACGTTTTTCCCTCAGCATTTTCTAGGCCTGTCCGGAATGCCTCGACGTTATTCTGACTACCCAGACGCATATACAACTTGAAACACAATCTCCTCAATAGGCTCTTTTATTTCACTAACAGCAGTAATATTAATAGTTTGTATAGTGTGAGAAGCTTTTGCATCAAAGCGAGAAGTGGCCATAGTGGAACTAACCACAACTAATCTTGAATGGCTGCATGGATGTCCCCCTCCATATCACACATTTGAAGAGCCAACCTGTGTGCTGTTAAAATAAGAAAGGAAGGAATCGAACCTCCTTAGACTGGTTTCAAGCCAATACCATAACCATTATGTCTTTCTCAATCAAGAAGTATTAGTAAAACAATTACATAACTCTGTCAAGGTTAAATTATAGG
The DNA here is from genome assembly GCF_024362965.1 of Panthera pardus. NCBI lineage: Eukaryota > Metazoa > Chordata > Mammalia > Carnivora > Felidae > Panthera > Panthera pardus. The sequence goes on from NW_026526846.1 coordinate 167,180, forward strand.
TTTAAGCCCTATGTACTTCCATGGCATACCCCTTCCAACTAGGTTTTCAAGATGCTACATCCCCCATCATAGAAGAGCTCCTACACTTCCATGATCACACACTAATAATTGTATTCCTAATTAGCTCCCTAGTCCTTTATATCATCTCACTAATACTAACAACCAAACTCACGCACACAAGCACAATGGATGCCCAAGAAGTAGAAACCATCTGAACCATTTTACCAGCTATCATCTTAATTCTCATTGCCCTACCCTCCTTACGAATTCTCTATATAATAGACGAGATTAATAGCCCCTCTCTTACTGTAAAGACCATGGGACATCAATGGTATTGAAGCTATGAATACACTGACTCTGAAGACCTAAGCTTTGACTCCTGTATAATTCCCACTCAAGAGCCAAAGCCCGGAGAACTCCGACTATTAGAAGTTGATAACCGAGTAGCACTACCAATAGAAGTGACCATTCGCGTGTTAATCTCATCAGAAGACGTACTACACTCATGAGCCGTCCCATCCCTGGGCCTAAAAACTGATGCTATTCCAGGCCGACTAAACCAAACAACCCTAATGGGTACACGACCTGGACTCTATTATGGTCAGTGCTCAGAGATCTGTGGCTCAAACCACAGTTTTATGCCCATTGTTCTTGAACTAGTCCCATTAGCATATTTTGAAAAATGATCTGCGTCTATACTGTAAATTCATTAAGAAGCTAAACTAGCGTTAACCTTTTAAGTTAAAAACTGGGAGTTTAAACCTCCCCTTAATGACATGCCACAGTTAGATACATCAACCTGATTCATCACTATTATTTCAAGAATTATAACACTATTTATTATATTTCAACTAAAAATCTCAAAACACCTGTATCCTTCAAGCCCGGAACCCAAATCTACAGCTGCACTAAAACAGCCTAACCCTTGAGAAAAAAAAAAAAATGAACGAAAATCTATTCACCTCTTTCACTACCCCAACAATAATAGGATTGCCTGTTGTCGTATTAATTATGATGTTCCCCAGCATTCTATTCCCCTCACCTAACCGACTAATTAATAACCGTTTAGTCTCACTTCAACAGTGATTAGTACAGCTAACTTCAAAACAAATACTAGCCATTCACAATCACAAAGGACAAACTTGGGCCCTAATACTCATAGCTCTCATTTTATTTATTGGATCAACAAACCTGTTAGGTCTACTGCCTCACTCATTTACTCCAACTACCCAATTATCAATAAACTTAGGAATAGCTATTCCCCTATGAGCCGGTACCGTAATCACCGGGTTTCGCCACAAAACTAAAGCGTCCCTGGCCCACTTTTCTACCACAAGGAACACCAATCCCCCTGATCCCTATGCTTGTAATTATTGAAACCATTAGCCTTTTTATCCAGCCCGTGGCTCTGGCCGTACGACTTACAGCTAACATTACTGCAGGCCACCTATTCATACACTTAATTGGAGGAGCTGCTCTGGCCCTAACAAACATTAGTACCTCTGTTGCTTTAATTACCTTTATTATCCTCATCCTACTGACAATCCTTGAATTTGCTGTGGCTCTAATCCAAGCCTACGTCTTTACCCTACTTGTAAGCCTGTATCTACATGACAATACTTAATGACCCATCAAACCCACGCATACCATATGGTTAACCCCAGTCCATGGCCACTTACGGGAGCCCTTTCAGCCCTACTGATAACTTCAGGTCTGGCCATATGATTTCACTACAACTCAATACTATTATTGACCCTAGGTATAACCACTAACCTACTGACTATATATCAATGGTGACGAGACATTATTCGGGAAAGCACATTCCAAGGTCACCACATACCCATCGTTCAAAAAGGTCTCCGTTATGGAATAATTCTCTTTATCACCTCAGAAGTATTCTTCTTCGCAGGCTTTGTCTGGGCCTTCTACCACTCAAGTCTAGCCCCAACTCCTGAATTGGGAGGATGCTGACCACCAACAGGTATTATTCCCCTAAACCCCCTAGAAGTCCCACTACTCAATACCTCCGTACTTCTAGCTTCCGGAGTGTCAGTCACCTGAGCTCACCATAGTTTAATAGAAGGGAATCGAAAACACATACTCCAAGCACTATTTATTACAATCTCCCTAGGAGTCTACTTCACCCTCCTCCAAGCCTCCGAATACTATGAAATATCATTCACAATCTCAGACGGAGTCTACGGATCCACCTTCTTCATGGCTACACGATTCCACGGACTACACGTAATTATCGGCTCTACCTTCCTAATTGTATGCTTCTTGCGCCAACTAAAAGATCACTTCACATCGAGCCACCACTTTGGATTTGAAGCCGCTGCTTGAGATTGACATATCGTAGACGTGGTTTGACTATTCCTTTTTTATTTATTTATTTATTTATTTATTTATATATTTATTTTTATTTTTTAATATATGAAATTTACTGTCAAATTGGTTTCCATACAACACCCAGTGCTCATCCCAAAAGGTGCCCTCCTCAATACCCATCACCCACCCTGCCCTCCCTCCCACCCCCCATCAACCCTCAGTTTGTTCTCAGTTTTTAACAGTCTCTTATGCTTTGGCTCTCTCCCACTCTAACCTCTTTTTTTTTTTTTTCCTTCCCCTCCCCCATGGGTTTCTGTTACGTTTCTCAGGATCCACATAAGAGTGAAACCATATGGTATCTGTCTTTCTCTGTATGGCTTATTTCACTTAGCATCACACTCTCCAGTTCCATCCACGTTGCTACAAAAGGCCATATTTCATTTTTTCTCATTGCCACGTAGTATTCCATTATGTATATAAACCAC